>NC_056737.1:1886524423-1886554423 GCF_019279795.1 Protopterus annectens | reverse complement strand
TAATACCCCCACTTGTAAAAATGTTTCTTATCCAAAAAAGACCTGCCTCCTGACACAACTATCTACTTGTTTCATGGGGAAGAAATGATCAAAATAAAAAATGAACAGCAAACAAGAAACAAACTTAAGATAAATTGCTTAAACAATTCCTATACAAGTTATGGACCACACATGATAGATTGACATTCTGTTTAGTTTACGGGTAAAGCCTGCAAAGATGACTGCAAGTCTCCAACAAATGTAACGAGCTTCTGAAAATACTGTAATCCTGTTCTTTTATTACAAATACTGTCATATACATTTCAATACCCAAGGCTTATACATTATCTTGTTATGTAAATATTCTCTGCATGGCAACAACGAAAAGGCTTTCAATGCTGGTAATTCTTTAACGGTACGCTTATTAAAGCTTACTTGCATCTTACAATCTCTGACAAGCTTTCCTGATGGTCATTAAATCATTGCTACTTAAACAGGGAAGAGGGCACTGTGACAGCATGCATTTCCTGAATAATAAGAAGCATAAATCGACAGTATAAAAATATGACAGAAAACCAGAATATTATGCAAAATCAAGGACAGATGAAAAGCCATGGTCGTACTTGTGGTCTACCTTGGATGGGGGAATATTCTGAACACTTACACTACATAACTGTTCCTTGCCTTGCTTAGACACATCCAGAGCCACTACAATGGGGAGTGGGGTGCAACAAGTATGTCACAATTCGAAATGTCTCTGGCTAATGGTGATGGCTCTGACACTCATACCTCTCAACTTCAGAGCAAGAAATCTGGACAAAGCCATACATAGAACTAGAAATGGGACGCAGGCCCAAAAACAAGGACAATTTTTAAATATTGCTGTTATTAACTTTGATAATAGAACAGTAGTAGGTCTTGCATTAGTACGAATTTTCTGAAGGGTATGAAATCTGAAACTCAAATGTCTGCCATTATTTTCTAACTTCAATCTTTAATGACTTGCCACTAATTTGCCAGAAAACCACAATTTTATGAAAAACAGACCAAAAATGTGATGCAAAAATATAAAGTTGCCACACAATACAGCTGGGAACCTGTCAAAAAAGGGACACCTTTTTAATATTAACACTGTTAACTTGAGCAGCTAACAAAATAAGAGCATCTACATGCATTTCTGAAATAAAAGTAATCTATAACTCTGATCATTACAGTTATATATAATTGTAAACCCTCCATGTTTTCTTCCAAAATTGCCATTTTGAGGAGGGATTATTAGGGGAGAGCAACATTTTGAGCCAAAATTGGGGACAATTGAGAGGTTTGGATATTCCTAATTCTACAAAGCGATTTGCACGTACCTCTCAACCTCTTAATGCAGGAAATCTGGGCAAGACCAAATATATTGGTGGAACATACAAACACAACTAAAAATTGCTCTTGTATAAACTTAAGACAGTTGATAGAATAACAGGTCTTGCTTTAGCATGCATTTTTCTGAAGGTTATGACGTCTGAAACTCAATGTCTGTCATTTAGTGACTTCATTCCTAAATGATTTGCTAGAAAAACACAGATTTTATGAGGAACAAACCAAAAATAAGAAGCAAATATCTATTCATTCTGCAAAAATATGGACAACTGAGAGGTATAGTTCAACCGGAGCTGTCTGAGTTTGCTACTCCCCCCCCCCTCACAAAATCATGGTCGAATGGAGCCTCTCCCCTGCAGCCATTCCAATGTCTCATTCCTTAGTTATTTTGCCCTATTTACCATAAACACTGTAATGTGCATACTGCTTTACTTCTGCAATGATTTAGATTTCATTTGAAAGTTTTATTTTGCATTTTACAGCACAAACTCTAATAGATATCTGTTAAACAAAACAATGCAGTCTCACAATGAAAATAGACTTAGCATTAAAACTTTTCTGCCCTTGAAACTCACATGCATTGAAGCAGCATTGAAACCCACATTCAAAGAAAATACATTTTGCCAGAGGCAGACAAAGATTAACTTTGGGCTGTTTTCAAAATCATAGGCCCCTTGAACATGAAACATGCACATGCTGTTTGATACACCTTCCTGACTGTATTACATTATATTCCTTGTACAATACAGTGCAGCTGTTAAAGGGCATTTTAAATTTATTGTTTTGAACATTTTTCCAGTAAACAATGAAACAAAATGCATGCACCAATGACAAAACTGCCCAATTCAGAACATCTCCATCATAAAAAATCTACTCAACCTTCTATAGTCCACCAGTATCAGTAAATATGCACAATCTCTGCAGTAGTAAAATCCACATTAAAGAAACCTGTAACTAATAAAGAGGTTGCTGCTAGCAAACAACATTATATGTCATTGTTTCATCTACAAATAAAGTGCCTGTTGCCCTTGAAGAATAAATTGCCTATGTTGCATGCATTAAAAAATGATAAGCTAGTAATACCGCCATAGGGAATGGATGGCAAACTGATAACAAGTTCATAGTTACTAGGTATCTTTGCCAAAAAGGACTGCAGCATCCACCCCCTTTACAACACAGTACAGTATCAGCAATGCATCTACTTATTGTAGGAGTAGAACCCATAGCGTTCTGCATCAAAAGCAAGTACATTACCTGTTGTGCTATTAACAATGCAAACAGCCTTAGCATAAGCAGCGCTAAATTTTTGTTCCCCTGCAGCTCTCAGCTCCTTGTAAAATCTACTCGACACTCAGCTATATATCTGAACTTTGCAGTACAAGAAATCTGGAAAAAGCCAAAATTTATTGGGGGGGGGGGGGACAAAAGCCCAAAAAACAGGGACACATTTTAAACATTGCTTGTATAATGTTGGAAAGTTGCTAGAATAAAATGCTGTGTTACCATCATACATTTCACTGCCACGTCTTGAACCCAGGGGACCCTGTGCAAAGCAGTCAGAGAAACATACCACTATGCCAAATCAGCTGAAACAGAGGAAGACAAACTTAAATGGCTGCCATTTAGTGAATTCAGTTCTCACCATAGCTGTCAACCTCTTAGCAAAAAACACCTGAAAAAAGCCAATAATGTGGGAATACAGCTGCCAAACATATTCAGTGAATTCAGTTCTCACCATAGCTCTCAACCTCTTATCAAAAAACATGTGGACAAAGCCAGTAATGGGGGGAATACAGCCCCCAAACATTCAGTGAATTCAGTTCTCACCACAGCTCTCAACCTTAGCACAAAATTCCTGGACGAGGCCAATAATGGGGGAATACAGTCCCAAAAATATGGGCAAATTTCAAATATCCATGTTATAAACTTAGACAATTGCTAGAATAAAAGGTTTTGTGTTACCATGTACTTTCTGAAGAATATGAAGTCTGAAATTCAAATGCCTGTTATTTTTAAATATTTGTTAACCAGGAACCTAGTCTGACTTGGAACAAAACAAAGCCAATTTTCAGCAGAGCAGGGAGAAACACTCCAGACACCTCTTTGTAAGGGATGGTAGGACATGCAGACTCCACACAGAAGGCACCCCAGCCAAGAATTAAACCAGAGAACTTGCAGCTGTCAGGCAACAATGCTACCAGTGCACCACTGCACTACAGACCTTTGCAAGGAAAAATGAAGATACAGAAACCACAGAATTTATGAGGAACAGAACAAATATCTGCAATTTTTTTACAAATAGTGGTGGGTAGGGAATTCAGGTCTTGCCACCTGCATCCAAGGTACGGGGTTCAAGCCTGGGTATCTCTACCCACCACTATGTGTTAATAGGGGCATTTTACACACATGCACACACCTCCATTACCTGTAAATGTGTCCGGAATCCACTACTTAAACACACACACAAGATCCAACTCCTCCACTACCTGTAAATGTGTCTGGAATCCACTACTTAAACACACGCACAAGATCCAACTCCACTACCTGTAAATGTGTCCGTAATCCACTACTTAAACTTGAATCCATGAAGCAGCAATCCTCCAAACCCGAATCCATGAAGCAGCAAACCTCCAAACCCGCGCTCGACTTCAACGCTTCCCTGCAAGAGCTTAAAACTCAACTTACCTCTCTCCTGATTGGTCCTGCACTCGAATCCCTGTGAGAGCTTAACCTCACCTCTCTCCTGATTGGTCCTGTCTGTGGATCAAGCAGTCTGGAGCTCCTCTGATGACCGCATAGATTTCTGGGCATCTGCAGGGCAGAAAATACCTTCCCTGTATCTGGACTGCTGACTCAGGCAGTCAGAGTTCGCACAGATTCCTGGGCATCTGCTGGGCAGTCTGAGTGTGTCCACGCATGCGCGGATGTTCCGGTACTCGTAAAAAATTATTTTTTTTATTTTTTTAATTTTGTGTTTCACATTTTTATTTCTTTTCTTTCTAGGTGGGAGGGCTGCAGTCCTGCAGTCCTATAGCATGAGCCGCCCCTGCTGATGGCTGACTGTGGTATGGGACGTGTGTATGGCCCTACAAACATATAAGCCAATATGGTAACATACAGTGGAGCAGCATGTAACATCAGTTAGGATGGGACCTAGGAAGAGGATAACTACCACAGTCTGTACACAAGCCAAGGTACATATTAACAATACACACACTGTCAACATTCACCATAAGTACACTTACTTCAGTACTGTACAAACAACCACAGTATGTCCAGGTTATGTCATCAAATATAACCCCTACTGTACATAACATGTATAGCAGTCTGATATCTCACTGGCCTGTTATCAGATATGATAATACTAATTATGGTGTAAAGCACATATGCACCTCTTAATGTATGACATATGTACAAAGGTTGACTGAGCTGTGGCTGGAAGCATATACACAGAGCCAATATTGACACATTGCTGTGATAACATCATACATTTACTGTTGTAACAGGGTTTGTTGTAGCGTATGTCCTATGAGGGATATGAAGTCAGTAACTATCATGGCTTTCACCATCTACAGATTGCAATCCTCACAGTACCTTCTGCAGTTCACAGATACATGTTCTGTGGGTAACACATGATATCAAAGGCACCACACACTGCCCAGTCTGCAGATGACCCTAAAGATGGTGAGTCCTCATACACATACAGCTGACATGGCAGGTATTAATACATGTAGGACAGCCATATCCACACACACCCTGTTAAACCAACATTACTCTGAATGCAGTATAGCAGTATTACAGTCTATAGTCAGGTCAGGAACATCCCCCACCTGTGTGTTTTATTCTGTTTCCACAGTGTATGTTGTCAGAGGTAAATTCCCACTCCATCGGAGGTGCTGTTTGCCAAACAACAGATTGAGTTCCTGCTCACAGTGAATGAAAAGGACCAACACAAACATGATGTTCCTAGCAATTGGAGTGTGTTTCCTTGCAATTGGATATGGGAATGTTACCACAGCTGTTCCACATGCAATCAGCTAGGGGAGGGCTGCAATTCCTGCAGAGGCCATCAGCTGATCATGCACATTACCTAAAATACACATGCTGCTGCCTAAGCAAAGCAGGTATAGGTCTCCACATCCACCAGTGAGGGAGTGAGAGAGGCAGACAGAGGCATCAACAAGTCAGGGAGGGGTGGGAGAGTAAAACCTAAGCATGTCTGTGTCACACACCTACCAGCACAGGGTATCAAGCCCCTGATGACTATGTAGTACTAACACAGTCCTATGCAGTTGTTGGATGTGCCACATAGGTTACCTGTTGTGAAGTCCACAGAACATATATGTGATGGTGAGTGACATCTGCCACAGGGATATGGTAGCTATACGGTAGGTGATGTACACATGCCTGCTCGCATGAACAGGTGCCAGCGTCAACACATCCACACTCTCACAGGGATGCACACACATTGATACACTTGGCATGGCCAGGGATACAGCTCATCCCTAGTGAGATTGCCACAACAAATTACTGTGCAGGTATCGGAAGCACCACATGGGTCATACAGAGGTTATATGGGCAAAGGGTATCGGGAGGTGTCTGACATCAGACAGCATACTTCAGTATGCCACTGCGGGTTGTAGTGAGTGTGGATGTGATCATACACATCATATAACACACACACAAACACAAAGGGTGCCAGTACTGACATGCATGGGTGCATTTCTGCATGGGTATGTGGTGGTCGATTGTGCCAGACAGCTATACAAGGCTAGGGGATGGGTATACCTTGGCATCAGGCCACATGACAATGGTCTGAATTGTGGCTCAGGCCTGTGGTTTCTGCATTTGCCCACACAGGTGGGTATTGTATCCACCATCCAGTCACCTGGGTGACTATTGTGTGTGGCCAATGAGGTGCATCACTTGCCCTGTATGTGTTCCCTAGTCCATGACATGGATGGTGTCTGGGATTTGCACACCTCCCACATGGATGTACAGTGACATGTGGAACTGTACCTGGGGTGTTGGACCCATGTTGTGTACACAGATTATCATCAGATGTGCCAGTCTTGGCCACATGTGGCAGGAACTGGCAATGGACAGCAGGTTAACCCTGCACCTACATTGATAGGATGCTGACAACATTCCCTGGTGTCAGTGGCATCTGTCCATACAGGGCATGTTTTCAATGTGGTATGTCCTTTGTGGGTCACATGTGATGGCATCACAGGTGTTGCAGGTGTCCAGTGGGGAACATGGAGAAGGTGCACTGTCTGCATGTATGTGCCTATTAGACAGATGGACAGGGTGCCATGCCCTCTGTAGGCCACTGCAATCACTCCAGAGTTACAATCAGTCGCCAATATGCTGTGTACTACACACATATTGACTGTTGCTTCAGCGTGTGTGTATGTGTGTGTGTGTGTGTGTGTGTGTGTGTGTGTGTGTGTGTGTGTGTGTGTGTGTGTGTGTGTGTGTGTGTGTGTGTGTGTGAGACATGGGTTGAGAGTGTGCTCTGTGTAATACTGGGGTTGCTAACTGTGATTGCCTGGCCATGATGTCACATGTATGGGTATGGATTTGCACCCCAGCCTCTCGGTTATTTCACATCTGTTATCCCTGTACAGTAGACATTGTGATATAGGGCCACCATAAAAGACATTTGCAAAACCCACCCTACTTTGGGCCCAGGTGTCACACACTCATACCCACCTCCACACAGGCTACAAGTTACAAACACGCACACATATATACCTGTCATGTCTGGGAGTTGAACCCCTACCTTACTAGCTTTTTACTATACAGCACTACACAGTCACAGTACGCACCACAGAGATAACTGGAGCATTCCTTCCCCAAAGGTGTATTTCACATTGGATGACATCAGCAGGACTGCTAAAGTAGGCCATTGGACATGTACTGAGCGTGACTTGCCTAAAATGCATTGCTCCCCACACAGACATTGAAACACACACAAAATATCCACAACAGATGTGTGGGTATGGAACCCCTAACAGAGGTCTATATCACACTATAGCATGCAGCTGTTATATGACATACCACAGGGATTACACGAAACCTCCTTCCCCAAAGGTGTATTTCACATTGGATGACATCAGCAGGATTGCCAATGTAGGCCATTGGACATGTACTAAGTGTGACTAGCCTAAAATGCATTGCTTCCCACACAGACATTGAAACACACACAAAACATCCACAACGGCCATGTGTGGGTATAGAACCCATAAGAGAGGTCTATATCACGGAACTGTTATAGGACGCACCACAGTAATTACTGTAAATTTGTTTTCCTAAAGGTGTATTTCACATTGGATGACATCAGCAGGATTGTCAAAGTAGGCCATTGGAAATGTACTGAGTGTGACTAGCCTAAAATGCATTGCTCCCTACGCAGACATTGAAACACACACAGAACATCCACAACCATCATGCATGGGTATAGAACCCCGTACAGAGGTCTATATCACACTACAACATGCACAGTTATGGCACGCACTATGGACATTACTGGATTTGGTCATTCCCAGAGGTCTATTTCTAGGTGGATGATATTAGCAGCCTTGCCAAAGTAGAGCACACAAATTTTATAGAGTGTGACTACCCGAAAAAGCATTGCTCTCTACACAAACAGACATCTGCCATGTCTGGGATTAGAACAGCTACCTAACTAATTTATCACACTATAGCAGGTCGTAGTTACAGGACACATTATGGAGGTTACTGAACGACAGCTACCCAGAGGTGCATTTCTAGGTGGATGACATCAGCAACCTTGCCAAAGATGAGCATTTGAATTGTATGGAGTGTAAACACCCTAAAAAGCATTGCTCTCTACACAAAGTCAGACAGACACACACTGCTCATGTCTGGGATTAGAACAGCTACCTAACTAATTTAATACATTACAGCAGGTCGCAGGTACAGGATACACTACGGAGATTACAGGGGTACAGCTACCCAGAGGTGTATTTCTAGGTGGATGACATCAGCAGCCTTGCCAAAGATGTGCATTTGAATTGTAGGGAGTATGACTACCCTAAAAAGCATTGCATTCTCTACACAGACACACACAGTTGCCATGTCTGGGAATTGAACTCCTATCTAAATATATTATCACACTACAGCAGTACGCAGTTATGGGACACACCTTGGAGATCACTGGGATTCAAAGTTCCAGGGTTGTATTTCTAGGTGGATGACATGAGCAGCCTTACCAAAATAGAGCATTTCAATTGTAGGGAGTGTGCCCACCCTATAAAGCATTGCTCCAGACTGAGTCAGACAGGAACACATGCACACACACAGTTGCCAATGCTGGGGCTTGGGGGCTGTGTGGCCCTGCCCCATGCTGTTCCTGCTGCAGCTGTTTCCACAGGACCATATTGTGTAGCATGGCACATACAAGGAAAATTTGGGTATCTGTAGCTTGTGAGTACTGCAAGGATCCACCGGATATGTCCAGGCACTGGAACCATGACTTGAGCAGCCCAAACACATACTCTACTATAATTCTGGTCTGTGTGTGTGCCTCATTATGGAGTTCTTGTTCGGGTGTGTGTGCATTTCCGATGGGTGTCATCAGCCATGACTCCAATGCATATCCATGATCCCCCACTAGGTGACCGTGAGAGATTTCTCCATTGGCAAATCTCTGGTACAGCTGCGAAGGATGCCAGATGCTGTTTTTCATTCCCA
Source organism: Protopterus annectens (assembly GCF_019279795.1). Classification (NCBI taxonomy): domain Eukaryota; kingdom Metazoa; phylum Chordata; order Ceratodontiformes; family Protopteridae; genus Protopterus; species Protopterus annectens. The sequence continues at coordinate 1,886,545,354 of NC_056737.1, read as the reverse complement.
TTGCCTTTCTGTTTAAGCCTGGGGGTGCGCCGCAGAAACACACTGCTCAAATGTGCACACTGCTGCTATTTCCTGGTTTAACCTCTTTTTTCTTCCTGTAAAACCAGGTGCGTGGCGTGCACACCCGCTTAGGCTAAGCAAGTTTAGACACGCCCCTAGCTTTGCTGCTAAGCTAGGAGAACCACCGACGGGCTCCAATCTGCTTACAGTATGCCTGACACACACCCCCATGATGTTACCTAACTCCTAGGCTTGCACCAAGCTATTCCTACTCTTACACTGTTGGGTCCTGACTCACATGTTGGGGAAAACTGGAATTTACTATCCTTCCCCTCATTTGCATAGGATTGCCTGCTAATGCATAGTTACATGTCTCACACTGAGCCTCCCTCCTTAGCAACCACTACTCACTGGCCAGGTTGTCTTCTGCCTGCCATTGACTTGCATGGCAGAATAGTGAGTTTAGTTAGACTTCTTATTTTGGGATTATTTTATTATTTTCCCCGATCCCATTTGTGCAACGCTGCCCTACTCTTAAACAGCCGAGATCAGCTAAAAAAAAAAAAAAAGTTGATTTTTTTATTAGTTTTATGTTTGCAATGCTAATGGCCTTATACTTGGCCATTGGCATGCTTACTACATGATATGCAGCCTTTATTTGGAGCTGTCATGGCTCCGTTTTGGATTTTGCTGAAATGTACTCGGTTACTAACCGAGTACATTTCTGTAGATAGCACTAGTCTTGCAAGCTTCTATGGATTGCAAAATCACCTCATTTGCATGGATTTCACCTGCAGATGGGGTGATTTGCATACCAGGGATAAGTCCGTGCAAGATTAGTGCAGGAGAGTTCGTGCACGCCCCTGCAGGCTGTTCCTGGATTGCACGGCAGACATATTGCTTGCTTGAGCTCCTGCACTCCGTGCAAGCATTTGAGAATCCGGGGGACTGTGTTTACCGTGACTTATAAAATTCAGTTTAAGACCTAGAACCTAAAGAATACTACCACTATAAAAATAGTTTGTCCCAAAGAGTTTGCCATTTACACTTGTTTAATAACCACTATGGTTCCAGAGATAAGAACATTTGTTTGAAATGTGAGGACATAATTTAATTCTGTCAAAAGGCTTAAGCTCTGACCATTGGAAGTTACAGTGCAAACTTCCTGAGCTCCATTGGAGTGAATGAGTTAAAAGACATTTTGCGGGATACATGACCATTCAAAACATTGCTTAATTTAGACCTTGAAGTGTGTCCTTTCTGATACCTGTGCATTAAAGTCCCTGTGACAGAAGCAGGTAATAAACATTTCTCAAGAATGTTGGGCCACAATAGGCAGGGGTTTGAATCTGGTAATGTATGTCTGCCCATAACAGTGACAGACAGAATCGCTTAAACTAACAGTGGTGATATGACTCTCTGGCAGTACCATATGTTTTTGAGGCCACAGAATCCATTTGAGGGGAGCCAGAACCATTACAACACACTACTGATGTAATCATTTCAAGTGTGTACTTCATATTGAATATGCTTCTTTCTGTGGCATCAGTGCTTGATATACTACTCTATGAGGTATGCTCTCAGGCAGGTGTTTGAGTCTACCAAAATGTGACTACTGAGTATGTAAGAGAATGCTAACAGGCATTATTTGCTTCCTTAAAAGGAATGCTATTTAGTTTATGACTTAATGGAAACATTTACATATACCTTTTATTATTTTGTTCATAATTTAGAAGATTACAAGTGGGTTGCTGATCATAACTCATTTATAATGTGGTCAAGACATGGATATCAAGAAATTCACCTCGTGAGGCAATTGAGAGGTTTATCCTGGCATCCATGTCGAGAACACATAATATAGGGTTATGATCAGAGATCCAATCATAATTCTTTGTAGTGCATGAGCTTTATCTCATCCATGTACTGCTAGTTACAGTAAAAAAGGGAGAAAAAAAAGCTAAGCATTTTGCCAAGTTTCAAACCTGCAAAGCATTTACTACTTAGTCAGTGCTGGCAGAAAGACAGTGTAACAAACAGTCCCATTATGTTTACGCTCACCTTCCCATGCCTCTAATGTCTCCAGATTTTTACATAATGTCCAGATTTTTGCCTTGTTTGTTCGGTCTGTTCCTCATAAACTCTGTGGTTTTCAGACAAATCATGAAGGACTGAAGTCACTGAATAGTAATATACATCTAAGTTTTAGAATTCATATCCTTCAGACAAAATGCAGACGAACACACATCCTAATATTCTAGCTACTTTCTCTGTTTGTAAGAGGAAGGGACACCTTATTAGTATGGACAGTAGGAAAATTAAATGTTTTATTCGGCTACTGTCATTTGGTGGTCCATGCTGGCAGATTTTACTGCCTTGTGTGGCAACCGACCTTAACAACTTAAGCAGGGGGCACTTAATATTTGTTAATGTCAGGTCTCACACAACTGTAGCACTTAACATATTTCTGTTTTTCCGAATATCAGAGCGTAATCACCACACTCCATGTAATAGATAATGGTTAAATGTAAGAATCAGTTCTTGATATGTGTAATGCTGCAAACTGGTCCCAAAATGTGATTGGACCTGTTCTACGCTACCTTTTTGTGGTTTTGTGATGGGTAGGTGATGTAAATGCATTCATTGCTTTACTTCCTTATGAGCATGCCCAGTATATTGATGTAGCAGATGGGCACCATTTAGCACAATGCAGATTAAGTAATCAATGTTATGGGATAGTTATTGTAATGTGTTGTTATTTCTGAAAACTTAATAGAATTAGCTTCTGGCAGCTTGGATATGCTGATGCCTGCACAATGGAATTAGTGAACTATACGCATAGGATAATGCCAATTGTTACAGGCCAGTGTACAGTTGTAGGTGAAATGTAAATTTTTAAAAGCTCACTTACAAATAGATGTTAATGTTTCACCTCTTTGTGAGTTATGTTTGTTTACTCTCATACAAGTATTACTAATTAGTGTTTAACAAGGCTCACTTCAGGGCAAACTATGATGTATGTTATTAAGCTATACTGCATTCAGAGGTATAGGCTGACAGATTTTTGTATTTCAATGTCTATTATGTGGCAGTTGCAGCAGGAAAAACGCATATATATGATTATTACATTCTTAAAAATGCATTAAACTCAAGTAATTTTTAAATGGCAGGTTATACATTTCCTCTGTAACTGATGCCATTATACAATACTGCTAGCATGTATGTCGTTTTGTGTTAAGTCTTCCATGGGCTATCTATTCATTTGTGGTCTTCATATCACACAGATGTACATCTTATGCATAAGTATATAATGCCATTCCTACACACAGCTCCCATTTGCCAAGGTTGTGACTACACAAGTTTTTCCTCGATTAATGCGCATGTTGCTATATGTCAAATGGCCATGCCCCTCATTTTGCAATTATGTACATCTCACATATCTTATTGTTAGACAACTACAAGTAAAGATAGCAGCACACTCTTCTTTTGAGATGCTGGTCAAGGTGACAGTTCTATATATGTGGCAGCCTCGTCCTTCTGGAGTGAAATACATAAATACATGGCATATATGAAGTCACACTCGTCTGTTCACAACATGCCAGTTGTTTCCACAACTGATTGTTTTCAGAATTAATACTATTACTGGAATGATTTCCCAGGTGTACATGATTTTCCTCAATATGTCCCCATCACCGTGAACTTCATTATTGTTTCATTCAAAGATATAAGACAAAGGAAGGGCTAAAATGCTTTCATTCATGTGTGTTCAAATATCAAATCATTTATATGTACATTATTGTCTTCATTTTTTTTCACAATACGCATGTCAGTGTCAGTGAAGTTACATATCTGTACTCAACCTGCAATATATGCAATGTTCCCTACTGCATCTGCTTTCTTATTAGCTCACCTCTCAACTTTAACTATTTATATGCATGAAATTCAATCACTGTCCCACTCATCGACTTTTGTGAACATTTTACTTTTTAAATCATGTATCCCTGAGTGGATATGATTGCTTCTAAAGTGACCATTAATAATTATTACTTCTATAGTGATGTTTCTAAAGTAATCTTTTGATATGTATAACTACAAATTCCTCTTTAAGCTCCACCTGTCTCTTTATTTATGAACTTCAAATTGCCCTTGCCTTTTATTGTGCTGCCTGTGCATGATCACCTACTGAATTTAAGGTTATTTGCAACATGTTATTTATACTGTTTTCTTGAGACTATCTGCACCTCAACATGACTGTTAAGTGTTCTGGCCATGAACTGGTGATGTTCGACATGTAGAGGTGCATGGCTTCTTGCATATTTGATGAGCACTGGTGCTTGTCATGCAAAGGTGAGCAAATGTGAAGGCTTGGCACAATGTGTACATACTTTTTTATGAACCCCCAAGAATATACATATTTAATCATCTGCTTTTGCTGTGTGTTTACTTATATATTCATGGCTCCAATGAATCACTCCTTTTGGTTAATGAAACAGCTCCCAGATGCATATTTAAATGTGTTATAAAAGTTGGAAAAGTCTAAACAAATACATATATTTTTCATGTATTAACAGACTGATATAAGTTGCACATGGTAGATTCTGTTATAAATGGGGTGTGGTTCATGTCACTTAATCACTTTCATTCAAAACATGATCTGTTGAGTCTACCTGACAATAAGTTTTTACTGAAGTTTTTTTTTTATGTGGGAACTTCATGCAAACTCTCATATAGAAAACTTAATCTCCTGAAAATATTAAAGTAATAAAAAATAAATAAATAACTCCCAGTTAACAAATCCACACGGTAAGTTGGATGAAGGAATAAAATGGCTTAATGGTGTTGCAGTGCAGAATAGAGCATCCATATAGCAACTTAATTTCTGGGAGATAGTGGTTAGAATGGAATAATGTTAATACATCAAACAATCTTTTAACTGCCAGAACTGCAAACATAAGTCACTAAAAGCTACTTTCAAGTATCCTCATACCAATTTTATAGGGTGCAAGCCCTACTACATACCCATTTGGTCGGGCACCTTTACATTTCCAAAGTTGGGTCTACTTCAAAATATCGAAATACCATAATATTGAATCCCATTTCATTATGATGAAAACAGTGAAACTTCACTTAATTGAATGGTTACATCATTGAAAATGATGCCCGGGAAAGGAACTACATGGTCACCATGGAGGTATTTGACCTTTTCTGCACTATACTGTGATCTCCAAGTTGGTATATTTAGTTTGGGGGGGTGCATAATTTCAAGTTATGATAAAATTATTTATTTATGCTTGTATGTATGTATGTATGCATGTTTTCTTGATTAGGTTACCCCTACTAGGCTTATGGCTTATTTTCAGGGGAGATCTGAGGTCGTATTGGTAGAGGATGCTGGAGAGTGTATTCAGGTCAGACAATAGATGAGAAATGTTAGAAGGCAAAACAGAAGATACCGCCGGTGACTCTCTTCTGCAGTTGGAAAAATGACATTTAGATTACTGATTTCAACAATCATAGTCTTGCTAGTGGAACTTTAATTGATATTACTGGCAGATGACAATAAGAGCATTTGGGGTAACCATCTTCACACCTATTGGCTCAGAAGGGTCTATCAGGCTGGCTGGCATACAGGATTAGGCTTTTTTTTCTTTTTGGTCCCCTCAGACCTCATCTTTACCAGCCTGGCCCCCAATACACAATTCTCATGCTGTGGTCTACCAACTACTCTCTAATCCCCTTGGAGATACTTTGTTTTTTCTGGGGCTGCTCATGGATCCTGAGGGTATCCTGTCTGCTCATCTAATCTATTCTTCCATCTGGGATGGGAGGGATTTTTTTTATAGTTGACCTGCCCACTCCCTTTCACCTCCCCACCGTCCTGCTCATTGATTACATCCAAGGGCAACTCCCCTCTTTGGTCCATGCCTCCTCTTGGGAACATATCAACGAGCACATTGCTACCTTGGATGGTCATGTCAGTCCTCTCCCTACCACTCCATCAGTCACCTGAGCTGCTAATCAAACTTGGGTCAGCTCCTAAGCAGCAAAGATTAGGCCATTTGTATGTTGTAAAATGTATCCACTCTTTAACACCAATGTCCATGTACAAGTGTTTGCTCACTGATTTATCACAGAATAGACATTTGTACATGGTTAGTGACTCAACAGTGTGGTACAAAAGATATCTCTCAGTCTCTCAGTGCAAGAAATTTGAATAAAACCAAAAAATAATTGGTGGACAAAAGACCACACTCAGTATTTTAACTATTGTTCTTTAAACTTAGAATGCTGCTAGAATAGCAACAGATTTGCATTAGTATGCATTTGCTGAAGGAAATGAAGCCTGAAACTGAAATGCCTCTCATCGTTAACTGACTGTACTGAGTGTCTTCACTAACTTGCCAGAAAACTGGAAATGTTATGAAGAATAGTCCAAAAACATGAGGCCAAAATTTGGACAGTCTGTGAGATGTATGCTCCCACTGTATTTGAGAAAAGCAGGAGGGTAATAGCTCACACAGCTGTGGATTAGTAATCTTCCAAGCCATCCTAAGTAAGTGACATATGACTCTCAGGACTTAAGGGTCAGGTATGGGAGTCAGCTGCTTGTTAAACTGATTCAGCTGCTCAGCAGACATCAGTGACAGCATACAGACTTCAGTTACATAATGCAAATCAAAACAAATAATTTTCTGCCTGCTGTGCCCCATGTTCGTCTTCCATGCTGCTGTAATTTTATGCTACAAACTGGAAGGACCCAGCCAGGATATTTTTGCATTGTCACCCAGAAACAGTGTCTTCCATTAACTTGACCTGTGTAGCCCTGACATGCAGTATTTTTTTCCTGGAAAATCTTTGAGACAGATCAATGGCAATAAAAATGTACACATTTTTAGTCCTTCTTAATTATAAGACTGTTTAAAATACCTTTTCTGAAATCAAAGCCTGCTTTGAATAATAAATAATCATTTGTTAGGCAAACTCAGTGATGATTAATAGTAATTACTAATACAAATATTGTTGCTGTTTTCTAAATGTTATCTCCAGTACACATGGAGTTTAAATTTTGTTAATAATTTTTTTGTTTTCCATCTAACTGATCACAAAGGGTTGTCACGCACGAAAATAGCTGTGTGAATGTCACACACTTGCAGACATCAGGGAATGTCAATGTATGGACAACAGTTCTCTTCATTCATAACAAGGTTTCATTTTCAGACAGACGAGACATTGGAATGTCTCAATACAATCTCAATATGCTGTACTCTTCCCAAACCTCAAAGGGCTCCCAGACACTATACTTCAGTTAGTATCTTTAGCAACTACATAAGCAGTCTACAAAAACAACACTCACCAAGACATGTACAGTGGCATCACAAGGGATCTCAGGCTCTAAGCTAATAAGACATAATCACCACATAACCCACTATTTTGATCATAGGAAACTCCAAAGTGAGATGCATAGATATCCTATTCACCAGGCTGAGTAAGAAGAGTCACAGTTAGTTGTCTCTCAGGTGCCAGAATCTGCCACATCACATAAGCACTTATGTCGTTGAACTACATGTAACAGTATGGCTCAGTTATAGTCCATATGGATGCAAATGGCCTGAGATATACCTACTTGGACTATATGAAGAGAGACATGGTGTTCTTGGACTGGGTGTTTCAGGCTGGTATGAGCCTAGCACTGAGTAGCATTCTACCTTCCTCAAGGATGATGACACAATAGAATCTAAACTAATCTAAACAGAATATATTTGACTTCAATAATTGGCTTAGTTTTGGCATCATTCAAAGGATGTGCAATATTTGTCTACCAGGGAAGATATGGTTGATAAGCCACACTGCTTCATCAGGGATGGTCTTCCTCCATTGCATCTAAGCTTTCAAATATTGTCTAAAACTTATGTCACCCATTGTGCTTTTTTTAGGCATTGCCTCCCTGATAAACCTTTTGACATAGGTAAAACCTACCCAGGATAATCTAAAGGTGTTACCATCAGGAGGCTAAACAAGAAACTCAACAGTCCTCCTCACACTGGAGAGCATAGATGACTGTGCAGTTACTGAGACATGGTTTAAAGCTATGAAAAGCACCCTGACATTGCAGGGATATAATGCCTTTCATACATTTAGACCATCTACTGCACAGGAAGGTACAAAAGGTGGAAAATTCTCAGTTTACATCAAACACAAAAACTCCTCAAGGCTGGTCAAACAGTATGGTGTGCTTGAGGTTTTCCATGTCCAATGTGTCATAAACAAAGTCCTGTACCATATCATAACAAGGTATAGATTCTCTTCTATGCCCTATGAAGCCCATACCACATACATAAATGTACTGGAGAATTTTCTCATTCTACATAATACCATAATCATGGGCGACTATAACTACTACGGTATAAACTGGGAACTGTACATGACCTCAAACATACAGGTCCAGAGATTCTTGGCCTTTATCAATACAAATACCCTTGACCAACTGGTCTATATACCCACTAGGGGCACTAACATCATTGACCTGGTTCTCATAAATATGAGAGAATTTTGCCCCCCTCCCCAAGTGTAATGTCTTCCCTTGTCAGGTTGGACAATAAAACTAACCTTGGAAGTTTTAAGACTTATTCTAAGGCTAACGTCCTTCTATTAAGTGACACCCTAGCAAAATTCCAAACCCCCCCCCAAACCCTGAGATCACTGCTGCCTATTGCACAACAGTTCCCAGAAAGCCAGTATAATCATGTAAATGGCTGCACAGAGACAGCTGTACCTACCCCAAATAAGCACATTTCCTTATAGTTATCTTCAAAAATGAATCACCATTGTAAAATCCCAACATCAATACCAAAAGAAATAAAATCATGGCCAAAAGTAGGAAGGGCTATGTCCAGCAAGGTAACAACTCTCATCAATCTAAACAAGCAATTCAGGGGAACAAATCAAGTCTAGCAAAGACAAATATGATGTAAAAATAGCCCCCCAGGAAAAGGACAACCACAAGTTTCTTCAGCTATGTCTGTAACCTCAAAGATGATACAGAATAATGTGCCAAAGCAATTGTGAATGGAACTGGAGGACATAACAAATTTACAGGCTGACAGATTTAGATTCAATTTCACCCCGTCTTTACCCCAGTCACTCCTCAGGAAATAGCCTCAACTATAACTCCCACAATTATCACTAGGGAGCAGGTCCTCAATGCACTCTGTAAGATCAGGAACCCTACATTCATGGGCCCTGATGTTATCCCAGGATGCCTCTTAAATAGCATGAAACATGACCTATCAGGCCTACTACAATAACTATTCAGCTGTAGAATCCAAATGGGCTTCATGCCAAGCAAATGTGACAGCAACTGTTATTCCTCTACATGTGGGGAGGGGGGGGCGCATTTATGAAACGGGGCAACTACAGACCCATAAATCTGACTAGTCTCATATGCAAAGCCATGGAAAGAATAATTATGGAAATGATAAACAATGATATAGGAAACCTGCACACATTGGATCCAACCCAGTCTGGTTTTATCAATGGCAGGTCATACCTACTCAACCTTGTGAACGTCTATGACAAGGTCACTAAAGCCATGAATGAGGGCAAAACTGTGCACACTACATACTTTACTGGGCCAAGGAATTCAGCACAATACCTTATTCAGGCATTGTAGATAAACCCAGTAAATTAGGCATAAACCAATATGTCATCTGATGAATATCTAGCTATCACAGATAGGACCCAAGAAGATAGGACAGAAAAGTTTATTTCCATCAAAGAAGCTAGTATCTAGCAGACTCTTTCAGAACTTGGTGCTAGGCTTGCTCCTACTTCTCGGACATCAAGGCCAATGTCAAGAGCCCCTGGTTGATCAAGTTTGCAGATGACTGCAAACTAGGCACAGTAATAGAATTCCCCAAGGGCACCAGTGCCACTCAAGATGGCCTGATACAGACAAATAACTGGTGTCAGATCAATGGTCTAAAATGCAATGCAAAGAAATGCATAATGGTATCTTTTGCAAGATGGCCACCCCTGGAAATTACTGTATTGATAATACAACTCTAACAGTAGGCCCAATGGTCAGGGAATTGGGAATATATGTGAACAGCAATCTGGCCTTCAACCATCGCATGTCTACAATCATGAGAAAATATTTCTACTTTGCACAACTTATAAGGAAGCGTATGGCATCTAGGTCCAAGGATGTAATTGTTCCACTGTACTCAGCCCTCAGCAGACCAACACTGAGTACAATGCACTCTTGGTATGAATCTGGCCAGGCTTTTGCAACAACTGGAGCAACCACAGAGGTTCTTCACAAAAAGGAATACAGCATGTAAACATGTTGTATGTAGACTGCCTCAAAGCCCTATCCCTCTACCAGGTCTCCTACAGACTGCTGATAAGCGGTCTATGCCTGTAATACAAAGTATTTACTGATCTCAGTCTTATAAACCTGTTGCAAATCTGCAAAACAAGTAGTTTCAGAAATACCTGATCTAGGTACTTGAACTTTGTCTGCAATGTAAGTAGAACATGTTGGAGGGACAGGTATATGTACCTTTCAACCTCTTAGTGGAAAAAGTCTGGACAAAGCCAAAAATAATGGGGGACAAAGTTCCAAAATAGGGGAAGATTTTAAATATTGCTCCTATATGCTTAGAAAATTGGTAGAATAGCAGGTTTTGTATTATTATGTATTTTCTGAAGGATATGAAGTCTGAAGCCCAAATATTTGTCATTATTTAGTATTATTTAGTGACTTCAGTCCTCAATTATTTGCCAGAAAACCACACATTTTAGAAGGAACAGACCAAAAATATGAGGCAAAATATGGACATTTTATGAAACTCTGGGCAGTTTATATGCAGGTATATATGACTTGCAGATATATGTTCCACAGACACTGCCCTTTCTCTGAAACAGAATTCCCATCTGTTTGAAGCAGAACCAAATTCAAGTGTAACCTAGACCAGTGGATGGGGAATCGGAAATTTACCCCTGGTGTGGCACCTTTGTCTCTTATGGACAGAGGCAGCTTGTAAATGTTTTAGCATTCATTATCCAAACCTATACCCAACCCTCATAATTACTCAGGGACATCAAATCATGTCAGAGACATTTGGGAAAGTATGACTAGTCTTAGAAAGGCCACTAGTGCTATTAGCCTAGAAAATATTTATGAACCTATGAACGATTATAGCACACGACTTTAAAGGGATACTGTCAAAAATACAGCATTCTGAAAAAAAATCATCACAGTATAGTTTAACCTCTAAAGAACTAAAGAAAAGAATCTCTTATCTTGTATTGTTTTCACTTTGTTATTGCAAACTCATTACTTTGCTTCTTTGCTTCCTAGGAAATTCTGTTCCCTGACTAACCAAATGGTACAACCTACATGTTAGTATCAGCATTCTCTGCCATGCTAACTCATCGTTATTTTTTTCCCACTCCCCCAATGACCAAATCTCACGACATGAGTAACATTGAAGCTTTTTCTTGTTTATTTTCCCTTGTTACCCTTTTCTATTATTTATTTTTGCCCTACTCAAATCACCATTAACAAAGGAAATTAAGAGTTGGTTGAATGAATATTTAAAAAACACACACTCACACGTGAATACAAATGGTTAATAAGGCTGAACCTTAAATGTCTTGGCTCTGAAAAATAAATGGCCACAGAAGGAAGTTTCTCTGTTCACTGTGAGAGAGGGAGCTTTGAGCAGCCTTTATGTCCCTGGAGGAGTGGTTTCAGCCGAGAAATTAGTAGTTTATTGGCCATTTTGGGCTAATTTCTATCTCTTTCATTTCCCTGCTATAAAACCCACATTTGCACGGTTATGCGCACTGGGCAGTGCTGGTTAGCTAGGGTATAACTATTCCCAGCTCCACAAAGTCTACTCTTCAGTTTTTCCCTTGGAACTAGACAAACCTTCAACTTAAGCACTCAAACCATTCACTTCTCATACTGGCACTTGCTCAAAACTCATAGCAAGCACTAATAAACCTTAGCACTAGACCCCCCCCTATACTGTAGAGAAAGATAAGGCTCTCTATTCGACCTTACCAGCCAATCAGTAAAACAGTTCACTGTACCTATCCAGGCATGTCCAAAGGGCAGTTTCAGGTGTACTCTCCGGTCCAAGTGGTGAATCTGGGCATTTTGAGGCAATGTTACAATTACCTCATGTTCACAGACAACCCTCTCCTCCTTCCACCAAACACTAATACATGTGAGAGATGCAATTATACAGCCAAACTGGAGGCTAAGTTCTCTCAACCCAAGACTGGACCAGGCAGTCAAGAGGAGAAGGGAATTACTTGCATCACACCACCAGTCTCACATAGACCTATGAAACCAGCACCGGCAAAAAACACACATAAATACATGAAAACATGCTCGGAGGCTCTAAATAAAAATCTGCAGAAGCAACGGAGACCTCCAAAGCAGACATTCAAGCAACCTCCACCCCTCAACACAAACCATGAAACACATACTTCACAAAACCAGTGTGCCACACAATCACAGCCCTTAAGGCAAAATAACATACCCAACACACTAGTAATAGGTGACTCTATAATCAGGCACACTGACATCCCACTCACTAGGCTGAACAAGGAGAATGTTACTGTTAACTGCCTGTCAGGTGCCAGGATCTGCCACATAACACAAGCACTCAGGTCACTCCAGAACAAGTACAAATATGACTCTGTCATTTTCCATGTTGGTGTGAATGACCTGAGCCGTACCTCCCTGGACTACATGAAAAGAGACATGGAGGAGCTCTCTGATCACATAGCCCAGGCCAGTATGACCCTGACCCTGAGTAGCATCCTGTCCTCCCCAAGAATGATACCATGGTATAGAGAAAAAATGATCAATTTCAACAATTGGCTAAGCTTCTGGTGTCATTCAAAGGGGATCCAGTGTCTGTCAGCTTGGGATGACATGCTTTACAAGTAACGCTGCTTCACTAGAGACGGCTTGCACCTGTCACCCTTAGGCTTTCAAATACTGCCCAAGGCTCTTGCCACCCCCATAGTGCCTTTTTTAGGCAAGGCTCAAAAGACAAACCCACCGCCATAAATAGCACAAGTAACAAAAAACTGAGGGTAATGCCACTCAATGCCAGAAGTCTAAACCTCAAAATGCACGCACTCGAGGCACTCCTCAGTATGTAGAAAATCTATATATGTGCAGTAACAGAAACCTGGTTTAAGGTTCCAGAGAGCACCCCAGCACTACCAGGCTACAACTCATACCATACATTTCGGCCACAAAACCCGGACCGAAATACAAAAGGCGGGGGGAGTATCCATATTCATTAAGGATACTCACACCTCCAGGTTAGTGGCCCAGCATGATGCTTCAGAGATCATCCACTTGTAACTAAGAATGGGCAAAACTGCTATTCATATTATAGCTTGCTACAGATCACCACCATGTCCCAGGACCCCCACTCCGCATTCCTGGAAACACTGGGAAACATAAAGTTCCTACCAACCACCCTGATATTGGGTGATTTCAATTACCCAAACATTAACTGGGAGAACTACTCAAGTACAAACTCCCTTGCCCAACATTTCCTAGAATTTATAAACTCAAACACCCTGGATCAACTGGTCAACACCCCCACCAGAGGTGACAACATATTGGACCTGGTCATCATCAACATGGGCAACTGGTGTTCCACACCGGAGGTCAACCCCTTGCTGATTAGATCTGACCATAAACTAATCACTCTGGATATCCACATTTTGCCACCACCCCCGGTCAAAGAAACCACTGTGAAAAACTTTTCAAAAGCAAGCTTCACGTTACTTAAGACCGAGGTAGAAAGTTTCAAAGTCCCCATGCTAAAAGATAACGCTGTCCAAGCTGCAAAATCCTTTACTAATGCACTCTACGGACACCTACAAGAACGCATGGATCGTGCTATCCCAAACAAAACCAAGACTCACTCCTCCAAGAAAAGGAAACCAGTCAGGTGGATCCCTGCCATAAACAAGCTATACAATAGAAGGAGGAATCTAGTACAGAAAATAGTAAAATCCCAAGAAGGGAAGACATCCTTCATCAGTATCAGCAAGAAACTATGTTCCCTCATAAAATAATCCAAGGCTAGCTTCGAAAGAAAAATTGCCATGAACTCCAAAGATAACCACAAGGCATTCTTTAGCTATGTCAAGATTCTAAGTGGCAATTCTCAGATCTGCTCGGAGTTAGTGAAGAATGACACAAAATACACTGAACCGACCGATATAGCCAACATCCTGGCAGGCAGGTTCAGTGCAAACCTCACCCCCCTCTCACCCCCAAAAGGGCCCATAACTATACCAGAAGAATGTAGTGCCCCTGAAATGACAGACACTCAAGTTAAAACAACCCACTCCAAAGCCAAAAACACAGCATCAATGGGACCAGATGGTGTCCCAGGCTGTGTCCTACATGAGCTCAAAGATGAATTAACCCCTCACCTAAACACACTGTTTAAACTCAGCCTCTCCATGGACTACATGCCCACAGAGTGGTGCACAGCAATGGTTATTCCACTCCACAAAGGTGGAGCCACAATGGACCCCAGGAACTATCACCCTATAAGCCTGACTACCTTGGTCTGCAAAGCTATGGAGTGCATCATCATGGGTCTCATTAACAGAGACATTGAAAACCTCCAAACACTGGACCCTACCCCGTTCGGCTTTGTTAAGGGCAGATCATGCCTCCTAAACCTGATGGACTTCTTTGAGACAGTTACCAAGGCTATAGATGAGGGAAAGGTGGTCCACACAGCCTACCTAGACCTTGCAAAGGTCTTCAACACCATTCCCCACTCAGGTATTATAGACAAGCTCACCAGCCTGAACATAAACCCCTACATCACGAGATGGGTTGCCAACTGGCTCACGGACAGAACCCACATGGTAAGAGTTGTGGGAGCTAGGTCTGACTCTAAACTGGTTACAAGTGGCATTCCCCAGATCTATGTCCTAGGACCCCTCCTATTCGGCATATACTTCTCAGAGGTACAGGCAAGCACAGGAGGACTATGGCTGACCAAGTTCACAGACGACTGCAAACTAGGGGCTATAAGTGACTCTCCGGCTGACACAGACATCCTCCAAAAGGATCTCACTGAGACAGATACCTGGTGTCAAAACCATGGTCTTAAGCTAAATGCCAAAAAGTGCAGAGTCATCCTCTTTGGAAAAAACAAAATACCCACAAACTACCACATAGGTGGTAGCCCCCTAAATACAGAAGATGTAATAAGGGATCTGGGGACCCAAGTAGATAGTAACCTCTCCTTTGATAATCACATTGCCAAAGTGGTTATTAAATCCTTCTATGTGGCCCACCTAATCACAAAAGGGTTTGCATCCAGATTGATAGAAGTCATTGGGCCCCTCTATGCATCACTCATCAGACCCATCATAGAATACAATGCCCTATTTGGGATGTACCTTACAAGACACCTGTAACAACTGGAAAGACCACAGAAGTACCTCACCAAGAGGATCACTGGCCTCAAGCAGATGCCCTATGCAGCTCGACTGAAGAAACTCCAGCTGTACTCAGTTGCATACCGCCTACTCAGAGGTGATCTCTGCCTGACATACAAGGCCATGTCCAACCCAGAATTGATGGACATGCTCCAGCTAAAGAAAACCATATCCCCTCGAGCCACACACTCCAGGGATCTAAACCTCACCACAACAATAAATAGGATGTGCTGGAGGGATAGCTTCCTGTCCCAGAGACTTCCCATGGTCTGGAACAAGATTCCAATCTACATTAGGCAGAACTCCTCACTAACCCTCTTCAAGATAAACCTTGACGAGTGGGTGGGTAACAGAAAGTTTACCCCAGGGATCACTTCAATGGCTCTGCTGGACAGAGGCACAGGGAACTAATCTAAGGGGGGGGCGGCAAAACCCAACACATTCCAGCTAGACTTATAAATGCCTTCAGACAGATAGCCTAGTACCAACCTATGAACCTATGTGAGCGTAGGTGTCTGAATGCATCTACAATGCAAACATGAGGTACCTGAATATATGTACCATATGGATATGAATGTGTCCAAATCAGCTGTCATGCCACATCATATTATCTGGTATGAAATCCTTCAAGAAGTTTTACCAAAATAAGTGACTGACAAAACATGAGCATGGATAGCCTGGTCATTCTTATGGGATGCACTCACATACTGCAGCATAGCTGCATACTGCATGTACAGCTGTACATATGGCAGCCATGGCACCACATTTCTGAACAGCTATACCTCTCTGAGCTACATGCCATGCAGAAGAGATGCCTTAGAAATGATGTTCAACAGGCTTACCTGATCTGTGTGTTACAGGGAGTGATACAGATTGTAGCTATTTCAGAATACCATGTAAGTAAGCACTATGGCAAGACCACTTCCATAGGATTAACTTCATGAAACTAGGGTACACAGTGTTGGATAAAAGGCCTAGCATGTTGATGTGTTACACCCATATGTGGTGCAGACATTTGGTGCTTTGGGTGAATGGTGGGTCATCAACAGCAGAACATTTCCCTGCCATGCTGCATACTATGCATATCACTCTGAATATGTACACATCTACGCAACATGGAAAACTTAAAAAGCTGCCATAACTGAAAAACATATCAAGGCTGATAGGAGATGCACTATTGTTTTCATATAACACACTGCAATGCAGTTGTTCCAGGGTATACACCTCATTCAGTACAGTATTACTAAAATCAAATATGTTATCCGCACACTGAGGCTCAAGTCCAGTCTGAGTTCTGGTGCTCCCAGTGTAGACCCTCAGCAGTTCCATCCACAAGAGTGCCACTGTTGTGCCTGTCTATACTCTGTAGTGTGACTATCAGTGCTGTTCTTGCAAGACCTGAACTATGTATGTATTCATCTGATGACAGTGTAGCACCTTAAGGGTATATGGGGATTTCTTCAGACAATGTGAATAGACAAGAATGGCTAAAGTATCATCAGCAATACTTCCATCACTCTATTCCATAATATGCTTGGGATTTTATTTTCAATACTGCCAAACTGCTATTCTCTTTCCCACTCAGCGCACGTTTCAAACAACTTAATGGCTTTCTTATCTGTGATATGATGGAAATATGGCACAGCTGAACAATTCTAGCTTCCCATTGAAGCCAGTTGCAGTGCAGCACAGCTCAAATATTTAAAGCAAACTACCCTGTACTTTTATAGCAGGTGGACTAAATGTGCCATTTATATTATAAACAAACTAAAGAAAAAAATTTCTATTTTTTTCTAATATATTACTGCATTTTTCAAAAAGATATATTATTCCTTATCTTTATAATATTTACATACATTTATACAGGTTAAAAACAAATAACTTCAACAAACATAATAAAACAACAAAACAAAACTATTCACATGGGTGTTTAACAAGTATGATTTACATCTTTATAATCAAGATTCATCTCTTGAAATATTACAGTATTTTTTTCTCTAGTATTTCAATCACTTTTTGCCTTGAGTTGTAATAAGATGTTATCCTTTGTGTTCTTCTGATGGTGGTTCTGATTTGTGATACATTCATTAGGATGCTTCTGTATTCTTTAAATGTAGGAGAAGTCTCACTTTTCCCATTTGTTGCTATAATTTTATGTGCAATGGCTAACAATGCCTATAGAAGTGAAATTTTTGTTCTAGGAACACTTTGAGGTACAGGAGCATTAAATAAAATCAGTGATTTAGACAAATGAAATCTATCATTAAATATTGTTTGTAAGAAATAATTTATATTCACCCAATATCTTTTAAAGAGTTG
This sequence comes from Protopterus annectens, assembly GCF_019279795.1. Lineage (NCBI taxonomy): Eukaryota > Metazoa > Chordata > Ceratodontiformes > Protopteridae > Protopterus > Protopterus annectens. The sequence goes on along the minus strand of NC_056737.1, from coordinate 1,886,527,531 downwards.
ACAGTCATAAAACATATGTTGTCAATCTACTATCAGTTTTTATTTTACATCTCCACCATCCAACATCTTGTTTAAACATTAGTTCCATTTTGTGTGGTGTAATATAAGATTTATGAATAAATGTCCATGTGAATAGCTTCCATTGTAAAAAAGAGTTGTTTGCTTTGCAGAGACAAGTATTACATTTCCATCAAAGTTACTAAGGAATTCCTTTTTGATAGCTTTATTAATAGTCCCCCAAAAGTTTCTTTATGATATCATTTCATATTTTGATTATTTTATATAAGTTTGATAAGTGGCCTCTTCCAAGAACAGTTTGTGTTGTAAAGGAGATAATGTATTCTATAAGTTTATGAACTTTTAGTTTGATTGTTGGCTGCATTGTTTCTAATCTGTTTGTAATATCTACCCCCGGAGTCAGCAAGCAGCCATGCAGGAATAGGACCATTCCTGATCAGCATTGCAGCGCGGCATGCATATGTATGAAGGCAGGTGCTGCCGTGCTGTACAACGGACATGATTCTGTGTATGAGCGCATGCGGTGTATCTGAGAGCAGAGCTCTCACAATGCACATGCCCCCTGCACTCCAGAATTGCCGTTTGGCAATTTAAAACAAGTGAGAATGCTCATAACACCCCCAAACCATCAGGGTACGAAATCTGGTCAAAGCCATAAGGGACAAGCTTCCCTACCAAGCCAAAAGTTGATAGAATAACAGAGTTTAGCATAAACACATACGCACACCTCCCAACCCATCAGAATAAGGAAGATGCACAAAGCCATAAGAGACAATCGTCCCACAAAGCAGAAAGTTAATAGAATAACAGGTTCAGCATTAGCATGGATATTCTGAAGGGTACAAATAAAAAAACACAACAAATACCTTTTTTTTATGCATGCAATAAAGTTTAAGCATAGCTGCATGGGTGTGCCTGTTGCTTAGCTATGCTTAGCCCAGCTGAAACAGCACGATAAGTTAAAAAGCAATAGACATCTAATATAAACATAAGTGCAATAGTGTAGTAGTTAGAGCATATGCCTTGTAGGTAGGCATTTATGGTTCGAGCTCACCAAAGTCATTCCTACTTTGTATGTGTAAACATTAAACATTTTGTTTTTTGCATATTTATGTAAGAAGTAACTGATTTTTCTTAGCCAGAGTAGTGTATTAGGTCCAATTGTGAGGTGTCAGTGTAATAAAGTAGTGAAACTCCCATATAAACATAAGTGCTCCATACAGTATAGTCACACAAGAATAAATTAATCACAGTGCATTGGGGGATGTCAGAAGGTAAATAGATCTAATATTATGTAATGAATGATGACTCAATCCCATACAGGTGGTAGACCAATATAATAAAACATAAGCAATACTAAGCATTGCACAGCTATGTTGACCAGGTGTAAGCATTGTGTACATATGAATACTAAGCAATGGATAGCCCAGCTAGGTAGATTTGCCCATTGGTAAGCAATGGTGAACCTGCCCCTTTAAGCACTGCCAACTTTAGCTAAGCAGGTTTGCCCGCAGCTTAGCTTAGCTCAGCATTTTCAAAACTGTCCGGAAAATCTGCCGTATTTAAACCCCATAGGTGGGAATACAGCTCATAACTAGTTGTAGCTCTCCAGTGTAGGCAGTATGGCAGGAGTTTGAGAGGGCATGCACTTAAGGGCACAGCACTGTGGAATACAAGAGTCCAAGGTCATGGTAGGACTCCTGGTAAAAAAACATGACATGAGACTGCTGCAGGACCAGTACCAGAGCTCCCAATATAAGCGGAAACCTGGGAAAGTCTCACCCGTGATCTCACCAGTGCCACTGGTATCCCTCAGACTGGTGAGCAGGTCCAGCACCAGTATGCTAACTTGAAATGGAGGAAGAGGTAGCTCTTGGAACAGTGGGTCCAAGAAGCAAGAGACAGGGGAGCTGTCCCAGCAGTAAGTATTCATAGCAATAATTGTTTACCAAAGTCCAGCCTGTGTATGTGATGGATAGGTATACATAAATGTTTCTCTATTTTCATTACAGCTGCAGCTGAGCATGCTGTGAATCAGGAAGCCCATGCCAGCAGGTTGCAAAGGCTGCATTGTGAGGCTGGTGAGTAACAGTCCTGCTTGTAGCAGTCATAGCAAATAAATATAAAGGAGTAAAATGTCACCTGGCACTATAAAAATGTGTATGGTTTCCACTGAATAAATCAGACAATATGACAGTAATAGTCCCATATAGGTCATATTAAACTAAAAGTGTAACTTCCTGACAATAAAGTTCTAAATCCTGGATTGGTTGTGTTTACTCTGGTATTGCATGGCCTTACATGTTGCATTCACCAAGATCTGGTATGTAAATAGTACTGTTGTATGAACTGTTTCTCACACTGTGCTACATAAAAAAATATGTCTAGAAATGTCTGTATAAGAATGTTGTAATTACAAGGTCAGATTGTACAACCAAGAGAGACTTAGACAGAAAACACTGAAAACAGACACAGCACTTTCTAAATAGCTCACTCTAATAAAACATAAACTGTTGTATTTTTAGCACACACAGCCATGGTTCAAATCCCAGGAGTGGTAGTAAGCTGTAGGCATAATCATACCTCTCAGCTGTACAAATTTCTGCAGAATGTCCAGATATTTGCCTCATATTTTTTGGCCTGTTCCTCTATTTTCCTGGCAAATCAATGGCATGATCTCGGGATTATAGTCACTAAATAATGACATACATTTGAGTTTCAGACTTCAGATCCTTCAGAAAATATCTATTAAAACAAATTATTTTACTCTAGCACCTTTCTAAAGGTTTATAAGAGCAATATTTAAAATATGTTGCTATTTGTACCCCCAGTTTGTCAAGCTTTGTACAGATTGTTTGCTTTAAGAGGTTGAGAGGTATGTGCAGAATTATAACTAAGAATCTGGGAATATGTGTAGAAACAGTCAAGTAGTGTTAAGAAACATTCCCTCCACAGGTCTACCAGGTAAGACAAGTAGAATTTAACTATAAGACAGTTGAAGTATACACTGTGTACAAACATACCACTGCCCAAACCAAGGCCATAGGGTATTGTAATAATACCTGTAGAGTAATGATTAGAGCAATGATC
>NC_056737.1:1886469423-1886521923 GCF_019279795.1 Protopterus annectens | reverse complement strand
CATATACCCACACACAATGCAAAGGACATTACACCACACACAGTTTGCATACATATAAATGTTTATTTGTGCACTATTTCAGTTGTTTATGCCATTTCTTATAGCATATAGGTGTTTGAAATACATAATAACTGATTGATGCAACTCTCAAGGAAAACATATGATACAGTAATCTGCAAAACATAACATACTTTGCTGTCTAGACTAAAGCCTTCAAATAGTACAACAGTAAAAAACACACTTGCCTTGAAGATAAGAATCAATCAACACTTAATTACAGATGTAGTTCAACAGCCTCCCATTACGCTCTGTACTCAACCCCCTTGGAGGAACAGTATCAGTTGTCACAATGTAAATGTATCTGTTACATAATGCTTAACTTAAAATTTCACTATCACACTGACAAACAAAACTATGTGCAAGACAGTAAGCTCTACCCCACCACTGTTCCCATGGTGAAATGTATTAAAATGTACAGCCATATACCTTTATATTTCTTATTACTGATATTTCTCACATGTTGTAACATGTTGTAACAGCCTAGGTTAAAAAAGTTTAATACCCCTCCCCCATAAAATGTCTTACAAGGGCATATAAAAGTATTCTCTATACACTGAATTCCAGACTGTACAGGGTCATACATGTTTTGTCCAGCTGTAGCCCTCATATATATGGAGCCTACCCCACAACTTGTGTGGGAGTCCACAGCATCACTGGAATGACAGCAGGTATGTCAGCACTAAATAATAATAGACCATGTCTATCAACCTCTTACTGCATGACATCTGGACAAAGCCTGGTATATAGGTGGAGGACAGCAGCTGAAACACAAGGCCATATTTGAAATATTGCTGTTATACTCTGTGAAAGTTGCTGGTGTTACAGAATTGGTTGCAACATACCCTTACTCAGGAATATGAAGTCAGAAACACAAATGGATGTTGCCATGTACTGATAGCAATCAACTGAGAGAATGCCACTGTTATGTCAGGGACAAGACCTGTGTGGGGAACAGACAAAACATAATGATCAATCCTCTGGCCATCATGTGGAAAGGCACACAGTTGAGAGCTATTCAGACAGACTGCATTCCATGCAAAACTAGCATGGACACACAAACCCTGTAAAATTAGCAGTATTCAATGCATATAACAGCAATGCTCACACACTGTCCCTAGGTCTGGAACCTTATAAAAAGAGAGAGCGTGTGTGTGTGTGTGTGTGTGTGTGTGTGTGTGTGTGTGTGTGTGTGTGTGTGTGTGAGAGAGAGAGAGAGAGAAGGAACCTGAAGATAAACCAGGTATGTGAAACATGTAAGCATGTAATTGAATGTAGCACTTGGTCTGTAATATTGGGATAGATGATTATGAAAGATGTATATGTGCCATCAATAGTTGCTGTAATGATGTCCTGCTGAACAAATGTTATAGACATAGCATCTGGCTTTGTCTGCAGTGGGGCGTACCTGTCAACTGTACTGATCTTCACAGAATGTCAAGATTTAGCCATCATAGTGTTTATTCTGTTCCACCAAACATCTATATTAGTCTGGCAAATAGCTGAAGGTGGAAGTAATGAAGCCATGACAGACACATGAGTTTCAGACCCCACCACCTTCAGAACAGTCATGGTAATGAAAAATATATCATGCTACAAACTTCATGGGTTTGTAATAGGCATATCTATGATCTGTCCCTATATATCCCCCCCCATGTTAGGCTTTGTCCACATGTGATGCTCTTAGAGGTGGATAGGTTTGGTCACAACTGAGGAGCCTGACACACCCCGGGGAAAGACAGCTCACATATGGCAACCACTAGAGTGTCTGTCAAACAGTCATGTCTGTGCCACTGCTAGGCCAGTTAATGGGATGTTACCTATATCCATATGTTACCTGTGAATATGCATATTGTACATGTTTGTATTGTAAATCTAGGATACCTATATAGGGCATGAGCATAGTAAAGCACTATTGCAGATGTGTGTATTAAACTGCATGCAATATATTTAATTAATAACATTCAACTGTGCAGTGTTCTTCTGGACAAAGTTCACAGCTGTGACAGATGTCTGTAGTCACTTACACCGATACTTGTGTTATAGCAGCTATATTGCTACTTTATCAGAACTGACTTCCCTGTTTTGTCACCCAGTGAGGTGGACCAATTCTTGGTATAACATGTTGAGATGTGTGACTGAGATGGAAAACTGTAAATACAGTGTGCCATAATGACATAGAACACAAGTGTGTACCAGGTATCCCCTGAGCATGTGTATGTATGCATATCTTCAGCTGAAAGGCACAGAAGTAATAACATGGGTCACAAGCAGTCTGGAAAATAGGATGTGCATGTTGCACATGTGTGTAATATCACTGTTACTGCATACAGCAAAATAAAATGTGTACTGATACTCATTGGTGCATTGCCATGACACTGATATAGGTACTACAGTAGGCATGCTTATCACGTAGTAATCAGAGAAGTGTACAACTGTGTTATGACCCACTGTACATGCCTACCACTAACAGCTATATCAACACCCATATATACTGGATATCAAAGTGTACACACCCCTGTTGGAATGCCAGGTCTGTGTGCTGTATGCCAATGAGACCACAGAAAGTCATGTCAAAACGTTTCTCACCTCAAATGTGACCCATAACCTGTACAATTCTATTGAAAAAGAAACAAAGCTGTTTCATGGAAGGTGAGCAACCATTGCCAAGTGAAGATGTGATATGACGTTAGAGTACAAACCAAGACAAATGGATGCTATAATCATCTCAGCAGGTGTTTACACAACATATCAGTGTAAGGGTGTGCACACACATTCAGCTGGCTTACTGTACTGAGTATTAATTCCCATATGTTTCCACTGGACAGGGGGTTATAGGACACATCACAGGTGGAGATTGTGTTGACATGTGCTTTGGTGGGGTCATGTTCCAATTGCGCAAGTACCATGCATTGTAACAGGGGTGTGTACACTTCACTTCCACTGTAGCTATATGGAATCAGTCGTACCTTACCTGTGCAACCATCTTCCACCAATGATAGGGTAATCCCTCTTGGTGGACAGCACCAAGACACAAAGCACATAATAGGTTGCTATAGTGGCTGTACAGGGACACATAGGTGCAGACCACAATTTGGAAACAAGTGCACCTCTATCTGAGCAAGTGTGTAGGTTCACAGGTGACTTCTTGTAAGGCTGACTATGACTAGAAATCAGACATATCCAAACCACCATATGTATGCAGTCTCAGAGCCAGTAACACAAGTCAACCTGTACTGGGGGTAATGCACACCTTATACACACATGCCATGGATACAGGCAACCTGCATCAAACAGGATAGGTGGGAACAGTGGCACCCTGTCCACAACATTAGTACAGGGGGATATGCACATCACCCACACTTCTGTCTGCATCAATGGTGAGCATGGACATAATGCCGACTGATGGCACCAACAGCAAGTCTCCATGGGCCATGAGAACATCACAGTTTGCCTCCTACATGAACACAGGCATGTGCTCACAGTTCCATCACACACTGCAGTCAAACACACACATGCCACCATCCACACGCCATCCACATGGAAGATGGCCACTTTCATCCCTCTACACAAAACTGAATGATGAATAGTGGATTGTGCCATTAAGTGTCCAACACTGGGGGAACTGGACTTGACAGGGCCAGGACTGTAATGCAAGATGTCAAAGCCATGATAGCTTAGAGTGTTATGGTATAGTCAAGATTATTTGCAAGTAGTATCCACTGTTGATGTGCACATGGACAACTGTATAAGGTCCTGTGACCTTTTTTCCTGTTTATGTCTTCCAGGTACAATGTCCAGGGAACATCTGCCTGCATTCACAAACCTGGAAAACGATGCAATCATCCAGTATGTCATCATGCATCATGCCATCCTCTTCAGCCGCAGGGCTCAGGATCTGCAGGAGGGGACAGCCATGTGGAATGAGCTTGTCCACAGGGTAAACAATGTCAGTCTGCACAACCGAAATTATGAGCAGGTATGGCATCGGTGCACTAATCTGATCCACCACATCCGTCAGCATTCTGCTGCAGTTAGGAGGGACCAGCTAGCCACAGGTGGGGGTCATGATATCCAGCCCTACTGACACATGCTGAGGAGCTCCTCGCCAACCTTGGGTCACCCACTCGCCAGCCAAGCCAGCAGGCTGAAGACAGTACTGTGGAGGTGGGTTCCTCCCACACAATGGACAAGGAGCATGCAGGAAAGGCCCCAGGGAACATTACTAGACCACTATTGCTTATAATCTGTTGCTGCAGTGTAGTAATGAACAGATGTGCATAATCTCTAGTATTGTGGGTTTGTACTGTTGATGTGCTGAAATGCTGCTCCCACCCTTTAGCAATTCCACAGGTGTGGCTACTGACATTATTTCTGTCTCACAACTATTTAGGTCCCTCTGATATAAAACTGGGGCAGTAGCCTGTAGCTGGTGAGTATGGAGTTGTTTTGTTCAGGTTTGCCAATACATCGGCCATGTTATGACCATGCTATTTGCCATGCACACATTTAACACACCTATCCATAATTCATGCTGTACATGTTCACTTATTGTTGCTGTTAACTGTGCTGCATCACAGTGGTCACCATGGTGGCATATCTGAAGGGTATGTAAGAGTCCTGCAGTATACCTAACAACCTGTCAGTACAAGATATGTGGACAGAGATGAACATAATGGTTGGGCAAATGGCCTACAATAGGGACATATCTGAAACATTACCCTTATACAGTGGCTACAATGGCAACTGTTCCTGATATAAACAATGGCAAATCACAATACCACATTCCACACCTTTTAAAACCTGCAATGTGATCCTAACACGAGCAATGAATGTGCAATATGGAATCCTATGTTAGGACAACAAATAATGGGAATACATACCTTAACAAACACTGGAAGCATATGCGTGCATACACTCCAAATAACATATTGTGGAAGCAGCTTGTGATGTACTGACAGCATTCATGATTCTTGAGTACACACCTTCCATCAAGTACAGGGCCTCAATGTCACACCAAGTCATGGTCTGCTGTCCAAGAAGTATATCCATGACATTTTCCCATTCACCTGCAACAGAGGCAGCCGTGGCTTGCACACATCTTACAAACCATGAAATGGATCCCATATCTGAAAGGTAGCACTCAGGAGTGGGAAAAGTAGCCTTACCTTACCATTGCATATACCATGACAAACAGTGCAGATAGTCATGTATGTGTGTATGAAGTATGGGGCAACATTGATGTAGCAAATAAACAGATGCCCATCCAAAACAGATGACAAAACATGTTGCAAACTGATCATGGAGGCTGCCCAGAAACATGCAGTAACACTGAGGGACTAGCAAATACTGCCTGTGCAGTACCTGTGTCAATTGCCTGGATTCTGCAGAAGTGTGGCCTATGGGTTAGGGTAATCAGGCAGAAGAATTGCCCCACATGATACATCATCCAAGGCTCTCTACAGGTAGTATAAACATAACATCAAGTCTCCCAAAGGCATGTGTTGCAATGTGTAATGGTGTCATGAAACCAAGGCTCAAACCTACAGACCATATTCATAAAGATACGTGTGGTGCACAAACAACACCTCACCCCACCTATTGCCACTATACCCAATATTTAGATTGCTGGTGCCAGTGTACACCTTTAGGTTTGCTGTTCATTAGCAGGAACCTGGCAAGTACACATGGTGCTTGGAATGTGGAACACTGCAAAATAACACTCATGTGTGGCCCATAGTTGTCAAGCATCTGCAATAAGGCTGAGGATGAGGAGGGGTGTCGGCCTGAAACACAACAGTGAACTGAAGCATACATACAAAGCTTGATAAAAATTTCTGTATCTGAACACAGTGAAGGTTATGAATTGTGCTAGACATAACCCTGACACTATAGCAAAAGTGAAGCCACTGTGTGACCTTCAAGGGCTGTGCACGAGTTCTTGCAATCTGGCAGAGGTGGGGGACATTTGTAGGGCAGAGTGACCAAATAATGGCAAGTGAAGATGGGCAATGCTATTATACCCCATCCAGGAAGAGTGACTGCTGCAGTTCACTTAACAGGTGCTTCAACAAACCATTGTGTTAAGGGTGTGCACACTTATGCAAACCACATAGTGTATACATCTCATTCAGCATCTGCATGACTAACACATTTGTTTGATACTGCATTGGATTGCACAGGTCATATGTCGCATATCAGGTGTGTGTAATGTTAACAAATTCAGTATTGTGGCCCCACTGCATATCGTAGAAGAGGCTGACACGTCAACAAGGGTGTGTACACTCCTCATATCCACATTAATCTTTGAAGGTTGTCAGTATAACTGGATTTTATTGCACATGCATGCACTGCTGATGATGAGATTTGCAAATCAAAGGACAGGCATTAATTACTGACATCAGTCCTCATATCATCCCAGGTATGTGTTAGACAAACACGTAGGGGCTGTGAGCCACAGAGCAAACATAACTGCCACACATATACACATTCAGCAATGGTGTGTACACTGGTGAGGTGTAGTGCACAGTACATGCCAGTGTGCTGTACAGGTGCACAGCAATACTGTGTAGATGGGTGCAGTGTGTTCCAGGGGAAAGGCATCACCTACTAACGCAACTCATGCCTCAAAGAGATGTATAATGTTAATAACAAGGATTGAGTATGGCTGCAGTGCATGCTGTTGAGTGCCATATGTCATGCATGTTGACTGTTGGGTAATGAGAGGTCTATGTAATATATTTGCATCATCTCACCTGTAAGTGTGTGTATGTGCGAGCGCATGTGTGTGTGTGTGTGTGTGTGTGTGTGTGTGTGTGTGTGTGTGTGTGTGTGTGTGTGTGTGTAGATGTAAACCATAATGTACAGGTCTTAATTTACATTTTTTGTCTGCCCCACAGAGGTGGCGAGGTGGGCAGGGTCCCTCCTGCAAGCAAACTGATGTTAGTGTTCATACAGACTCTGAAAATGATGATAGGCATAGTGAGCCACAGGCAGGGTTGTCAGGGGCTGAATCTGTGCCACTGGTTAACATTCCACTTTTATCCACCCCATCCCCGCACACAGTCACAATGCCCAAACATACTCCATCACCAGTGGCCATAGATGAGGGACAGTTGGCAGGTGGTGGCATGGGACAGGAAAGTGTGGTGACTATGGTAAGTGTGTCTGTACACAGCAGCCATAGCCAGATGACCGGTGAGGTGCCACATAGGCAGATGTACAGGGGTACTCATAGGAGGGCTGCTGGCCATCATGCCCCTGGCAGAAGTTCCACAGCAGGTGTCTCCAGATGCATGTTTTGGGCCCTCATGGAGGCACAGGCATGTAGGGAACATTATGCCAGAGATAGTTTGAGACTCCAGAGGGATACTCTTCTTGCTGTATGTCACAACATCCATGATCTTGCAGGTTCCCACCATTATTTTGCAGAGGTCATGGATAGATAGTTGGGTGAGATGGTGAGAATCCTTGACCGTGTGGTGTCTGTGGTAGAGCATGTGGTGGGAGTAGGGCATATGGTGGGAGTAGGGCATTGGCCATGTGGACGTAGGTCAGCAGCACCAACAGGCGGAGGTCTACGTGGACATGCAACAACTCAGAGCTGCTCCTGTAGTGGGAGTACCAGTACCAGCACTGCAAGGGGGTGCTGTCCACACCACAACACAGCAGGCCATGTGCACGTGGTCATGACCAGTCCCAAGAGGGATGCAGATCCAGTGGACAAGTCTCATCATTAGGGGAGAGTACCATATCTGGGCTTCTGCCTGGTAGTGCCCGTGAAACCATTGGCAGGCACAGTTTCCATGTCCGTGGCTGGACACGGTGAACTGTACACCCTGCCATGTATGGTCTGCAGCTGTCCAACAAACTCCTGTATAGGCAGCCATATGGCAGAAGTGTGTGCATACATACACAGATCACCAGCACAGCTAGGGCACCTCCATACCAACACAAACCACGTCTGCACAGCCCATTTAATAAGTAACCCCCTAACCCACACACATGATGCCAACCAAATGGCTCAGCCCAGGCCTCTGGCAAACCCAGAACACACCTTATGCATATGATGATACCTGTGCCACATCCCTGTCATCCATACCATCAATGCAGGGACATCCTAATATAGTTCTGTTGCACAGGGTGAATGTACTAAGGTTTAGCAATGTAATGCTGTTTAACATGTTTTCAGCTGGAATGATTAATGCTTACATGTCAAAGTGTGTAGCTGTCCAGCCATGATGCATTATAGCTGTTATTAACACTGACTGATTGTTGTCTCCATAATAGGTTAGTACTAGGCTAACTGCCCTTGCAAGCCATTTTAAGCCTCGCCAGTTATCCCCTGCAAGAGTCAAACCCTGTACCTTGTGTTTGTAAGGCAAAAGCCTTAACCATTAGGCCATCCTCCCAACCCCTGTTTTTGTTCTAGGTGTCTATGTGTCAGCAGGATGTTGGTCTGTTGTCCTTTCCTACAAGGGGTGTAGCACTGTGGTGACAAATTGACTGTGTCATATCCTGGGTACAGCTGAATTTAGGCAACAGGTCTGTATAAATGTTACTGCATGTGCCACATGGCTGATAGGTCTGAGGGGTGTATACAGGTGAGTGCATGGTGGCTAATGTAAGCAGCTCTTCTACAGTGGACAATGGTAAGTGTACTGGGTGACACACAGGAAATGTTTGTGAATAACACACACACTGAGGCTTTGGTGTTGATGCAATACACAGAGAACACTGTTTACATGGATGTACTTCATTTTGCAGTGAACTCATTTTGGCATTTGTAATTCCACCAAGACTAAATTCCCAAAACATCACCTCAGTAAATAATCAGTCCACCAGTATAATGTCATTGAAAATGGTACTGGCAGGGTATATGTCCTCTTCCCCAATGTAGTGCAATCCTGGAGTTGGTAAATATAGGTGTGCTGGTGTGAGTGGCACAGCCCCCCACTTTGGAGGCTGTGGGTTGGCATAGAAACACACATAGTGTGATTAACAACTACTTAACCTGTTAACATAAACTGTACAGTATAATGGCACACTAACCAGGGAGATACACACAACAATAACCCCAATGTGGGTGGCTGTACCCAGAACAACCACACCCATGTATATATATACCAACTCCAGTATAGCTGTACAGATGTACAGTGGGGAAGAGGGCATTTACACATCCACTACTAGTTTTGATTGAATGTATTTCCACAAGATGATTGTTTTCAAATGTTACCTTTTGCCAGTTAGTTCTCAGACAAATGATCTCCTGGGACATATATTTTCTGCAAACTGACATAGATCCCTACACATACATACACACTTACTTGGCAACACTGAGAGTAGAACCCCTACCTAGGTACTTATTGCTACTAATGTGTTTGGCCTTAATTGCACACACCATAAAGCTTTTAGGGTGAGGTGTGTCCCGAGTTTCCTGTTAAGTGAAGAACATCACCATGCCTTGTACAGTATGGTAATGGGGGATGTACTGGGTGTTAATGAACAATACATAGTATGACATACTGTCATATACACATTGACAAACACATACAGTCACAGACACATTTGACAGATCTGGGTTTATCAGCATTAACTACCTTGTCAGTCAGTCCATTCTATTACAGAGTTCTTGCACACAGCACATGCATTACTGGGCTGGATAATGTAATCAGTTACCTGTATTATTGATGGTGACAGCAGTCCTCATACAGTGGACCTTGGGGCATGTACTAGGGGTACCATTGTGCACTGATAGTATACCCAGCACCCACACCCCACATTGGATATTGTACTCACTGAAACTCATGATAATGCTCTGACATACCCACAATCACACATTGACCAGGACTGCAATACAAATCCTTATCTATCTAATTAGTGCTACTACAGGGATATGCATTTATTGCACATGCCACAGGGATAGTAGGGTGAGGGTTTGTCATGGTTCTTCTAATGTCAGCAACATCACTATCCATTATAATGTATGGCAAGGTTTATTGTATTTGGAGAATGTTGCCTTAGAATGCTGTGTCCTACAAATACGCACATGCACACACAATTGCACACACATACACACACTTGCCATGACTCAGAGGGTAACCCACGCCTATCTACCCATTTGTAGAACAATGCTGGTACTGCAAGCTCCAGGTAGCTCGTAGGGTGAAGAGTGTATCAAGGTACATTTAATTTCAATTACAGCAGCAGCTGTTTCTAAGTATAGCAATGGGGGGTGTAGTGGATGAGAAGGCCCTCAGAGTATTTTCAACTAAAACTTTACAAACACACAAACACTGTTATCCTCAGTAATGTACACTGACACATTTGTCATTACTAAGGTCCATAGGTGTAGATGTTCCTAGGTGTGTACCAGGCTAATGTTCAAGGAGAGATGAGAAGAGTAGGGCATGTGGGTACACTGGTATCATGCCACCTGACATTTGTCAGCAGACTATCTATCAACCAATGCCACTTGAGTGATTCCCTGGGTGACAGTTAAATTCAACATCTAATCATCTGGTTTTCTCTTGCAGTGGGCCAGTGAGGTGCTTCAATTGAAATGTATGCAACATATATTACATAACATGGCCAGTGTCTGGGTTAGAGACCTGTACCCAAGCATGTTCTGTTGACTGTGGTAGTCTGGTTGAGGTATCCATGAACTGTGGTACATACAGGGTGGGGTTTCCTACCTGTGGCATTCATAACACACCTGGGCAAACATGTCAGTGTCAGTCAATCAGAGATTCCCTGTAAGCAGGCAAAATGGATACCTGACATCTGCACATCTGTACAGAGGACAGACAGAAATTAGCTAGTCAACAGGTTATGCATTAGGATGAATGCTTTGACAGGTAGATGTCTGACACTGATAGGTATGCCATTACTACATGACAGCAGCCCTGAATAACATGTCCTAAACACATAGTAGTCTACAGTTAATATCCACATATCAGATCAATATCCAATAGGAGATATTTAATAACATACAGCTCACACACCAAGAACACAATAGTCAGTACTCAGAGTCCAACTTTGCATGCAGGGGTGCATGGTTCCAGTACTATAATCTGCAATCTAGTCTTACTTGGAAAAGTACTGTTAAAAGTAGTAACGTAGTGCTACAATACATGCAAGTGTGACTGCATATAACCTGGGATACTATCCATGTACGAAACACATACAAAGAGAAAAGATTGTGGTACTAGCTGTGTGTACTCAGGTGTCCCATATAGTATACTCACACCCCTTGCTACTATAATGACAGCACATAGAAGCATGTTATGTACATGGAATTAAATACCCTTACTAAATATGTCATTATCCTGCTATTTTATCAGACTAGAATGTAATCACTGGTTACCAGGGCTAACCTATGCTTAGCAGGTGTAAGCATTGCTTAAATGTAAATTCTAAGCAGATTTGTGCACTGGTAAGTAAATGGTGTAAGCGCCTTTTCGTTTAACCGTACATTAGCATTGTTTACTGTCACGCAAACCCATGCAAACCCACTTAAAGCTGCTCAAAACTACCTTAACCACTTTGTATACAACAGTCCTTGTTCTGCCTAGCAACAAAATAAACAGCCCTTACGGGTGTTGAACCCAGGACCATGTACACTATAGTTACAACAGTTAACCACTAAGCCATCTTAGCTGTACACATGTCTATTGCTTGTTCAAATATATCATTCATTACATGTACTGTATAGTAGTGAACAACTGCTTTGACTACTACAATTGTTTACTACTTGTTAGTGAAAATAGTGTTGAATCAGTCATGTTTTTATATCTAAATATACACATATCAGATAAATATGGTGGGATACATCTAGGAAGGTATATACAACACTCATGTTTACACATAGCAAGGAAATATATATATATATATATATATATATATATATATATATATATATATATATATATATATATATATATACATATGTAGCTATATGTATGCATACACACATATATATTTATACACCTCTATATATATATATATATATATATATATATATATATATATATACATACATACATATATGTGTATATAACATATGTACATAACATATAGTGGAGTCATACCTCAGCACCATAACTCACAACCTCTTAGTGCAAGAGAATGTAATGTAAGTATTGCAGTTATAAATGTAGAACGCTGCTACAATGACAGGGGTTGTGTCAACAGACATGTTGTGTAAGAAGGCTCTTCTGAAACTGACATGTATGCCATCAGGTACTGACAGACATCATAAACTAATCATAGTGAAGTACCACACAAATCACAGTAATGATCCTGTGGAATACAGCAGAAATATGACCAATAAATGTCGACAGTCTGAAGCAATCTGGTCAGTCCAGAGGTATACACAGAACTCCTTAGTGCAAGATGTGTGGACCAAGCCTGACAAAGGGGATGTTTACAGCCATGAATATGGGAATATAAAACAAATAGTGGAGTAGATAAGCTCACACATATGATGCATTCACACCCTCCTGTATGTCCTAACACATATTAACTGGAGGAGCAGAGGTCCCAAAGCCCACATACTTCCCACTAGTTACTGACATACATATTCACAGCATCCCACTGCTTTTTCAGAAATACACAACACGTATGGTGGCCAGGCAACAGTACATCTGACAAATATCTGGACATAACATCACATTAGGTAAATACAGTGAGCTGCTAAGCATGTCACCAAGCAGTTGTGTAAACTACAGGCTGAATGCCACAACAGTGATCCAAGTTTCCTATGGGTGAATGCACATGTAATTGCAAATATAGCAGGCACTACAGGCATGTAACAGCATGGAGTAACAGACACCAATGTGAAAGTACACACAACCAGTCTCAACACTGTCACAATCACATTATGGTAAGCCTAATTAATAGTACAGTATATGGTATATGGACTATGTGAACAAAACCATCCTCATATTTGCCACTCACAGACTAACCCTGCATATACTGGCCCAAATCACAGTGTAGTCTGATGCCTGACTGTGGCATTGGACATGTCTCAGTCTGGCCCTGCAAATATATACGTTGATTGGGAACCAGAAACTGGAGCAGCATGCAACATCAGATCAAACAGGACCAAGAACACTGACATCTACCACAGTCTGTACACAGGCCAAGTAACATATTCACACTACACTGCTCCACAATACTGACACTCTGTCAACAATCACCATAAGTACACCGAACTCACTACTGTATAGACTACGACAGAATGTCCAGGTTTTGTCTTCAAATATAAGGCCTACTATACATAACATGTCTGGCAGTCTGATATATCCCTGTCTTGTTATCAGGAATGATGTCAGTAAATAATGATATACTGTACATACAAACCTCTGACTGCATGACATATGGACAAAGGGTGACAGACTTTGGGGACAGAGGCACAAACACAGGGTCAATATTGACATATTTCTGTGATAAACTGAGAAAATTGCTGGTGTAACAGGGTTTGTTGTGACATATCTCTTCTGATGAATATGAAGTCAGTAACACACATGGATGTCACCATTTACTGACTGCAGTCATCAGAATATGCTACTGCATTTCTAAAGACAAGAAATGTGTGAGTAACACACCTCATCTAAGACTGTAAACTCTGGTCAGTCTGCAGATAGCCCTACAGGTGAGAGTTTCCTCAACCACATAACACTGTCATGCCAGACCTTAAATTATGCTAAACAGCCATATTCACACAAACCCTGATAAACCAACATTACTTCAAATATAGAACAGCAATACTTACATTCTTTCCTGATGTCTGGACAACACCCTCCTATTTGTTGGCCTGTTTCCACAGTGTTGGTTGTAAGAGGTATTTCCAACTACTCTCTGTGATGCTGTTTGTCAGACACCCACATGAAGGCCTACTCATAGTGAAGGAAAAGAGCCAACACCCACATGAAGTGCTTAGTTATAGGAGTGTGTTTCCATGCAATTGACTATAGGAATGATACCACAGCTGTTCCACATGCAATTAGCAAGTGGGGGACTCCAATTCGTGCACAGGCCATCAGCTGATCATGAGCATTACCTACAAAAGTCATCCTGCTGCCTATTCAAAACAGATGTATTTTTCCACATCTACCAGAGAGGGAGAGAGAAAGAGAGAGAGAGAGAAAGTAATAAAGGAAGGGAGAAAGAGACAAGCATGTTTATGTATGATCTGTGGATGGAGAGTGGTATTTGGGTATTATATTATTTACTAACCCATACTGTTAGTAATTACACATGGCAGTACACATTTATGGCTATGGATTGTCTACAACAACATCTACAGTGTTTTAAAACTGTTGGCCTTGTAATGTGGACATTGAGACATATAGGTCCTCAATATAATAATGTAGCAAAACCCACACTTCAATGGATCCTATCATTACACAATCACCCCAACAGGATACTGATGACACACACTTACCAGTACTGAGTTTCAAACCCCTACCTGGCTATGAATTGCAATTACAGTGCTTCACAGCTATTGTACACACCACAGAGCTTACATGTTGGAGAGCTGTCCAAAGGTATCTTTGATGGTGAGTGACATCAGCAGCAGTGCTAAAGGAGGGGTAAAGGAAGTGTAGTAAGTGTGAATGTCCACAAACTCAGGTGTCAACAAAGACAAACACACACACACACACACACACACACACACACACACACACACACACACACACACACACACACACACTCTCACAGTTGCCAGGACCTGGATTAGAACTCCTATATAACTAGTTTGCTCCACTACAGTATTACGCAGTTCGCAAGTGCCACAGAGCTTATAGGACCAAAATGTGCCCAAAGGGTTTTTTCAAGGTGACTGACATCAGCAGGCATGCTAAAGTAGGGCAATGGGAGGTATAGTGAGTGTGAATGGCCTCAAAATCATTCATCTACACATACGCACACACGCACACACACACACACACACACACACACACACACACACACACACACACACACACACACACACACACACACACACACACACACACAACACACTCTTGTCAGTACTGAGATCCATAGGTTCATTGCTTCACAGGTGTTTAGTAGGTGAATGGGCCTGAAGGCTCTACAAGGTTGGGTCAAGGGAATACCTTGGCATTAGGCCACATGACAATAGTCCCCAGTGTGGCTCATGGGTGTAGTTCCTAGAGTGGTCCCCAGGGGTGGGTATTGTATTCACCATCCACTCATCTGGGTTACTATTGTGGGTGACCAGTGATGTGCACTGCTTCCCATGTATGTGATCTATATTCCATAACATGGACAGTGTCTGGGGTGTACACATGTACCACATGCATGTTCTTTGACATGTGGAATTGTACTTGAGGTCTGTGGGGCATGTTGTGTGGACAGATTGTTATCTTCTGATGTAACATTCCTGACCTCATTTGGTGAGACCTGGCTATGTAACTGAGGTCGTGCTTGTATCTACAGTGACAGCATGATACGGGTATTCAGTAGAGTTAGTGGCATTTGTCCATACAGGGCATGTGTATAAGGCATGGTATTCCCTTTGTGGGGTACATTTGCAGACTCTACAGTTGTTGAAGGCATCCAGTGGAGAACATGGCAAAAGGGCCACTGTACACATGTATTTGGCTACTGAGGGGATGGAACAGGGTGCCATGTCCTTTTACTTGCTGGATAACACACAGTCAGGAGATGTAACACATCAAAGTAGTTTCTGATGTCAGTGGCACTGTTGTGATCAACAGGCATGTAGTCCACTGAAATCACACTGTGGTTACTATCTGTGAGGCAATATGCAGGGAACCAACAATATAGTGTTTGTTGCCTAGCCAAGTGTGCTTATGTATGAGACGTGGGTGAAAATTGTTCTCTGAGCAATAGAAGGATTGCCTATATTGTTCACCAATCCATACTGTCACATGTAGGGCTATGGATTGTCTACACCAACCTCTTCGGTGTTTGACATATGTTAGCCTTGTAAGGTGGACATTGTGACATATACTAGGTCTTCAACATAAGTTAGCAAAACCCACCCCACAATGGATCCTGTTATTACACAATCACAGCAACCTCCACACAGGATACTGATGACACACACTTGCCAGTGCTGAGATTCAAACCCCTACCTAGTTATGTATTGTTACTATAGTGTACCACATTTCTTGCATGTGCTATGGAGCTTATAGGATGGATGTTGTCCCAAGGTACTTCTAAGGTGAGGAACATCACCATCCCTTGTAAATACTGGCATTGGGTGAGGTAGTGGGAGAGAGATCCCAAAAATAATTTTACCTTACACATACCATTCACATTTGCCAGGGACACAGTTCAAACCTCTATCTAACAATATTTACAGACCATGATGGTTACGCATTTACCACATGCACCATTGACCTTACATGGTTTAGGATTGGCAATATCTGCAAGACTGCTAAAGTCAGGCACTGAGATGTGTACTGGGTGTAAATGGGGCCAAAACCTTTGAAGTACATACATATGTACACACACACACACACACACACACACACACACACACACACACACACACACACACACACACACACACACACACACACACACACACACACACACACACACACACAAGCACTTGCCATGTATGAAATTTAAAACCCATAGCTATGTAATTACTGCTACTACATTGTTCTGCATTTATGGCATGGGCCATAGAGCTTACATGTTGGAAAGCTGTGCCAAGGTTTCTTTGAAGGTGAGTAACATAAGCAGCAGTGCTAAAGCAGGGGTAGGGGGAGAGTAGTAAGTGTGAATGTCCATAAAATCAGATATCACCAAAGACACACATACTTTCTCACACAAAAACACACAATTTCACAGTTGCTATCTCTGGTATTAGAACTCCTGCCTAACTAGTATGCTACAATATAGTATTACATAGTTCTCGCAAGCACCACAAAGCTCATATATTGGAGAGCTGCTTAAAGATATCTTTGAAGGTGACTAACATCAGCAGCAGTGCTAAAGGAGAGGTAAGGGGAGACTAGTAAATGTGAATGTCCATAAAATCAGGTATCGTCAAAGACACACACACTCTTTCACACAAACACACACACTTTCACAGTTGCCATGTCTGGGATTAAAACTCCTACCTAACAAATATACTACACTA
The DNA here is from genome assembly GCF_019279795.1 of Protopterus annectens. Classification (NCBI taxonomy): domain Eukaryota; kingdom Metazoa; phylum Chordata; order Ceratodontiformes; family Protopteridae; genus Protopterus; species Protopterus annectens. Next base: position 1,886,504,720 of record NC_056737.1, on the reverse strand, counting down.
TAGTATTACACAGTTATCACAAGTGCCACGGAGCTTATATGTCAGAGAGCTGTCCAAAGGTATCTTTGAAGGTGACTAACATCAGCAGCAGTGCTAAAGGATGGATAAGGGGAGAGTAGTAAGTGTCAATGTCCATAAAATTAAGTATCATCAAAAGCACACACACTCTCTCATGCAAACACACACAATTGCCATGTCTGGGATTAGAACTCCTACCTAAATAATATGCTATATTATAGCATTACGCAGTTATCGCAAGCGCCATGGAGCTTACAGGGCTGGCATTTGTCCAAAGGGTTATTTCAAGGGACTGACATCAGCAGTCATGCTAAATTAGGGCAATGGGAGGTTTAGTGAGTGTGAATGGCCTCAAATTCATTAATCTCCACACACACACACACACACACACACACACACACACACACACACACACACACACACACACACACACACACACACACATGCCTACCAAACTAGTTTTTTACACTACATTACTACACACGTATCACAAGCACCATGCAGATAATAGGACTGAGACTTGGCCAAAGGGTTATTTCAAGGTGACTGACATCAGCAGGAGTGCTAACATGGGCAATGGGAAGTGCAGTGTGTGTGAATGTGCCATAAATCATTCCTCTGGAAACACACACACACACACACACACACACACACACACACACACACACACACACACACACACACACACACACACACACACTCAGTCACATATACAAATGCTAGATAAATACTGATTTGTACTATCATGTTACACAGTTATCACAAGCACCACAGACGGTATAGGGCTGAGGGCTACCAAAAGGAATATCTGCAGTGATTGACATCAGCACATCATGTGATATCGGCCAATTGGATGTGTGGTGGGTGGGACAGGCCTCATAATGGAAATCTCTCTGTCACTGTCTGTCTCTCTCTCTTCTCCACATCTATGTGTGTGTACATTTGGCATATTATAGTGTCTTGGCCTTGGATATGTGTGCATATTCCTATCCAATGTGTGTGCAAAGCATGAATTATGTACAATGTGGTGTGTGTGCACAGACATCTGCGATTGACTGGTATATATATTCCACTGTGTTGTCAGACATGGGCTTCATTTCTCTAAGTGTAGGGGCATGTCCAGTATGACCTTCTGTAATGAGTGTGTGAATCCACTCCAGGTAGGTTGTACTCCAGTCCAGGGTTTGGTGTTCTACATCTACAGCTAGCAACCTGTTTCTGCAGGATATCTGTAGATAGGTTGACAATATGGAGTCACAATGGGTGACAGATAGTGGTATACTGTAACTATTGCTGTCTTTGCTGCTTGTGTTACGTGGTTGGTGTTAGCAGAGATAGAGATATTCAGACATATATACTGTTTTACAGTGTGATGTATTATGTCATCATTTACTGACAGATATACTTATTTGCTTACATTTATTTCCTGGGAAATACAAGATGCATGAAGCTGTGTTCAGTACTGTGGTCTGCAGCCTACATATTTTTGCTCACTCATGCCATTCTGGAGGGGTAGCTGCAGACACTTTCTGATGGGTCTGTGTAAATGGTCCAGCACTTTGGTACTATAGTGGCTGAGGTCCCCTTTCTTGAACATATATCGACGTAACAGAATGGCCATATCCAGCTGTGGCCATACCTCTCAGCTGTACAGATTCACCCACTTTAAGCAGAGGCAGGCTCATATATCTGGTCAGTTTCCCTTCACATTGTGGTTTACAAGCAGGTTTGTAGCCACCCATTACTGGGTTTGCAGTATGGGCACATATCAGAGTTTCATATTTCACACACTCCATGATGTCCATGCTTCTACACTCCCCATTCTGTTATTCTATCTGCTTCCTAACATTATGCATGTGATATCTGCAAAGTATCTCTATAGTTGTCCTTTCATCCCAGCAGTATTTAGGGGGTGGTCCACAGTTCATGCAGTAGGGCATGGTGGGCATGCTACTGAGATTTGCCAACATGGCCTTGCATTTGTGTTCTGTTGACTGTGTTATGTTGTTAATTGGGACTCCATGAGATAACATACATTGGCACTACAGATGAGGCACAGGCCTTTGACAGAGGACTGTAGGCCATTTGGTAGTGATGCATGCCATCTGTAGCAGGCCAGTGCATTCTGTTACTCCTACATTCCCAGGGTGCAAGCCACTGGATTCCCCTGGGGTGACAGAGTAAGTGTGCGAGATGTTAATGGCAATAGTTCCTATCCATATTAATCCATTGGTTTGCATGCTGGCAGGGTGCTGCTTCAGCTAGGGACACACCTGCATGGGACACCTCTTCAGCATGCTGCATTCTGTGGGTATTCCCATACAGAAGTGGGGGGTCATACTGTACTCATTCCCAACAGCAAGGATATGACCTGTGATAAACCTGTGGCTGATGGTGGGGTGAGCTGAGTGCATGTGTGATATGGAAGCTTCTTGCAGCTGACTCACAGATATACATGGGACATTCCCCTTATGCTGCCTTGTGCTGAGACATAGGCAGTCTCTCATTACTTCATAATTGTGCCTTTTATGGTCTGCCAGTTATTGGCCAGTGATCAGTATTCCATACTAAACAGACAAATAATGTGCTGCTAACCTGTAGGTACAATTACAAAGTTGTGTGCAGTTGACAGTTACATTTTATGCACTGTGTCTAGAGTACTTCCACCTATGTACTGTGTGTATGTCTGGGCCCACATTCATGGCATGTCCATCTTTCAGACTGGGACAGATATTGACATCTGGACAGTAAGTATGGATGACTGCTGATATGGGTATTGCTGAGAAGCATTGTGGTTGGCACTGCAGTTGTCAGAACATGGCCCTGTCATCCGCAGTACTGCCCATAGGCCACTGAGACACAACCCTCCATGCCTACATGCTGACCACTTCCAGACAATATTGAACACATAACAACCTAACACATGGACCCCTGCATATTGTACACATGCACCAATCTATCCTGTAGATTGGCCCAGCTCAGGTAATTTGTGGTCCACTGTTATTACACCTCACACTTACATGTTACTGCATTTCTACATAAGATTGTGGGGGGGCACACCTGATGACTTTAAACATTTGTTATGACTGTACTGGTATTTCAGGTGCTCTGTTGGCTTCCATTTCATTTTGTATTCTGACCTATCATGCAGACTGGAGGCATATACAGATCTTAGGTTTTATTGGCCTACATTTCAGTTTCAAGCTTCTTACCCATCAGAACTAACATACAACTGCCAGACATGTTGTAGTCAGTCTGTGTAGGTCTGAAGGGGGCTGTAAACCATTGCCATCAATTGGAGGCCTTAGCCCAGCCTTTCTTTATAGTCATCTACACCTGTCCTGCTGGCTGAGGCTGGTGGTAGGTATGTGTGCCTCACTGACATGCATGTGTGTGTCCTATGGGAACACATTTGGGACACCACATGTACTGCAGTGGGATTTGTCACCTTGTTTATTACTGCCTAGTATGCTGACACCAGTATTTGTTATGGATTTCATGCTGCCAATATAGGTGTCCACTATCTTCTGCCATCCCATTCAGCCACCCGATTCCCTTGCATGCTCATGTCCATACCATAGATACAACTATCAGAACATACTACTCCATTCAGCAATTGATAGCAAGAATGACTTTCCTTGTGGCTGTGCCAGTATTGAGGATGGTGCTGGAAGGTTGACTATGTTGGATGCACATAGTACACTCCCTATACATGGTAAAGCACAGGTAGTGTCATGTTTGGCATTCCTTTTTCTGTATGTGCGAATCAGAGAGAGTGTCATTCCCTGGGTCCCTATCGTGTCAGTGTAAGTGCTATGCATTGCCTCTTTGCCAAGGCAAGGGCATACTGGGCATGCCTCCTTCTGTCTACATGGGCAGGCTCAGGTTGCTCCTACTCTGAGTCCCTCTCTGCCTGTGAAGGCCTTGGTAATGGTGAGGGGCTGTGTGGCCTTGCCCCATGCTGTTCTGCTGCAGCTGTTTCTGCAGGATTATATTGTGTAGCATGGCACATACTATAAACATTTGTGTACATGTAGCTGGAGAGTACTGCAAGGCTCCACTGGATATGTCCAGGCAGTGGAACCATGACGTGAGCATCCCAAACACATGCTCTATTATGATTTTGGTTTGTGCGTGTGCCTCATTATAGAGTTCTTGTTCAGGTGTGTGTGCATTTCTGATGGGTGTCATCAGTCACGGCTCCAGTACGTAACCAGCATCCCCCACTAGGTGGCTGTATGGTATGTCCCCACTGGCAAATGACTGGGACAGCTTGTCATATATCAGATGTGGGAGTCGTGATAGCTTCCAGAGCTGTCAGCACACACATTCAAGATAATACCCTGGGCATTGCACATGACCTGGCAGTTGATGGAGGGGAAACCCTTGTGGTTTAAGTAGACCCTACCCCGCTCACCGGGTGGTGCTTTGATGTGTATGTGCGTGCAGTCTATAGCACCCACTACCTCAGGGTATTCTGCTATTTGGTGGAAGAGAGGCATATTGCTGGTAAACGCCTCACGGGTGTTGAGGAAATATATGTGCTCACCGGCATGTGCTGACTTGGCATCCAGGAACTGGTGGAGTACCCTGGATGCTGATGCCTGTGAGATCCCCATGATATCCCCAGTTTCCCTTTGGAAGGTACCTGTGGCTAGTATTCTTAAGCCTACACATACCTTGGTATCCACTGTGATAGGTTCACCTCTGTTGGTTCTGTGTGTGAGGGGTAGCTGGCACAGCTCACCAATTTGCTGTAGAATGTCCCTGCCCACCCTATAGTGCTCCACTATCTCCAGCTCATGTAACCCCTAGTTGGTTGCCCTGGATCTGTACTCTCCTCTCCTTCTCCACACTGTGGGTTGGTCATCAGCAATCACATCCTCACCACCCTCTGCCTCTTGCACATATTGATGTTTGATAGCAACAGCAGCCCCTAACATTTTGTTAGTTTTGTCAGGTAAAATTTCCCAGTCTGTACACACCTGTGGTGTAGAGTTTGTGGGGAAAAAACAGACTGGAAGGTGTTTGCATAGTTTATAGTAGTGTGCTAGGCTGTTCCATGTGTAATTGGCTGATTCTGATACATTTCACCTGCCAGCTATACTAGTTCTCCTTGATTGCCTTCCTACTGCTGTTTTCCCTTCCCATTGCCTTTCCATTTAAGGCTCGAGGTGCAACATGCATACTCAGTGCTCAGATGTGAACAGAGCTGCTATTTCCTGTTTTTTTTTTTTAAACCTGGTGCATGGTGCGCACACCTGTTTAGGCAATGTAAAGACTGCTAGGCAGCCTCAGACACATCCCCTTCCTTAGCTGTGCTTAGCTAAGGGCAAACACGGGCCACAGAGCTCCAATAAGCTTACAGCATGCATGACCCTCCCGCCTTATAAGGTCATCTACCTCTTATACTTATATAATGGTGTTGCTGCACCTACACGGTTGGGTGCATGCTAACACTGAGAGGAAATCTGTGATTCAGTATCAGTCCCCTCATTTGCATAAAACAGAATGCTAATTCCTAGTTACCATACTCACACTGAGCCTTCCCTCTTAGCAACCACTATTCCCTGGTATTGTTGTCTTATGCATGACATTGACTACTATGGCAAAATGCTGATTTGGGTTTAAAAGCTTATTTCCAATTTTTTTTTTCTTATTTTCAGTCTGATCCCATTTGCGCAATGCTTCCCTAAGCTTAAATGGCTGAAAACAGCCAAAAAAATGAAAGTTATTTTTTATAATTTTACAACTATTCTCATGCCAATGGCCATATATTTGGCCATTGGCATGCCTACTACATTGAATACATGCTTTCTTTAGAGCTGTCATGCTTCCGTTTTATAACTTGCAGAAATGTATTCAGTTAGTAACCGAATACATTTCTGCAGGTTACACTATTGCTGCACAGATGCCTGCCTGCTTCTTGGATTGCTAATTCACCTCATTTACATGGTTTTCACCAGCAAATGAGGTAATTAAAATATAGCAGTGGTGTCAATGCAGTAATAGTGTAGGAGCGCTGGTGCACATCCAGGGAGCTTGTTCCTGGATCGCTTGTCAGCCATATTGCATGCAGCAGCTCTTGCACTATTCCTGCTCTCCATGCAGAGTTTGCTGAATCTGGGGGATAGTCTTATATCTTGTATTATTAGCCAGAAATTATTGTCTAAGTTAAATTTACTTGTTACTTGTTTTATGGTTGAAAATTTCCCAAATTCTAACAGTTGGTGTCAATAAATCAATTAATTTATCTCAAGAGTTTTGATTATTCCCAGGATTCAGCAAGCTCTGCATGGCATGCAAGAATAGTGTAGGAGCTACTGGAGGCAATATGGCTGCCGTGCGATCCAGGAATAAGCTCCTGGGATGTGCACGAGCGCTCCTGCACTATTCCTGCATGGACACAGCTCCTGTATGCAAATTACCCCATTTGCAGGTGAAAAACATGCAAATGTAGTGAATTTGTGATCCAGGAAGCTGGCGGCTGGCTGTGCAGGACTAGTGTAGTCTGCAGAAATGTACTCTGTTAGTAACAGAGTACATTTCTACAAAGTACAAAACAAAGCCATGACAGCTCCAAATAAGGGTGTATATAATGTGGAAAGCATGGCAGTGGCCAAATATATGACAATTGGCATGGAAAACAGTTGCAAAAATAAAAAAAAATAACTTAATTTTTTTTAGCCAATTCTGGCTGTTTAAGCGTAGGGCAGCGGCGCACAAATGGGATTGGGCCAAAAATAAACTTGAAATAAGCATACTATCCAAAATCACAATTTTGCCATTATACTCATTGGCAGACAGAAGACAACATGGCCAATAAATAGTGGTTGCTAAGGGGGAAGGCTCAGTGTGGGACTTGTAACTAGGCATTAGCAGGCAATCCTATGCAAATGAGGGGAATGCTACTGAATCCTAGATCCACCTTCATGGCTAGCCTGCACCCAACTGTGTCGGTGCAGGAAGACCATGGTGCAAGCCTAAGAGCTAATTGACATCGTAGAAGGGTGTGCCAGGCATACTGTAAGCTTATTGGAGCCCTATGGCTTTGGTTTGCCCTTAGCTTAGCAGAGCTAAGCAAGGGGGTGTGTCTGAGGCTGCCTAGCACTTTTTACATTGCTTAAGTGGGTGTGCATGCCGTGCGTCATGTTTTAAAGGGAAAAAAAAGTAAACCAGGAAATAGCAGCTCTGTGCACATCTGAGCGCTGTGTTTGCACAGCATGCCCCTGGGCTTAAACAGGAAGGCAATGGGAAGGGAAAACAGCAGTAGGAAGGTAATCAAGGAGAACTAGCATAGCTGTCAGGTGAAATGTATTAGAATCAGCCAATTACATAAGCAGCAGCCCATCCCAGCCCAGCACACCACTATAAACTATGCAAACACCTTTCCCTCTGTTTTTTTCCCCACAAACTCTACACCACCTGTGTACACAAGTGGGGAAATTTTGTCAAACAAAAGCAACAAAATGATAGGGGATGCAGCAGCTATCATAAATCAACAAGTGGAAGAGGTTGAGGGTGGTGAGGATGACAATGCTGATGACCAACCCACAGTGAGGAGAAAAAGAAGAGTGTACAGACCCAGGGTAACCTACCAGGAGCTACATGAGCTGGAGATAGTTGAGCACTAAAGGGTGGACAAGGACCACCTACAGCAAATTGTTGAGCTGTGCCGGCAACACCTCAAACACCGAACAAACAGAGGATAACCTATCCCAGGAAATACCAAGGTATGTGTAGGCCTAAGAATACTAACCACAGGTACCTTCCAAAGGGCAACTAGGGATATCATGGGGATCTCACAAGCATCAGCATACAGGGCACTCCACCAGTTCCTAGATGCCATGTCAGCACATGCCGGTGAGCACGTATATTTCCAGAACAGCCGTGAGGCATTGGCCAGCAATATGCATCTCTTCCACCAAATAGCAGAATACCCTGAAGTAGTGGGTGCTATAGACTGCACGCACATATGCATCAAAGCACCACCCGGTGAGCAGGGTAGGGTCTACATCAACTGCAAGGGCTTCCCCTCCATCAACTGCCAGGTCGTGCGTGATGCCCAGGGCATTATAATGAATGTGTGTGCTAGCTGCCCTGGAAGGTATCACGACTCCGACATCTGGCATCTGACACAGCTGATGACACCCATCAGAAATGCACGCACACCCGAACAAGAACTCTATAATGAGGCACACGCACAGACCAGAATCATAATAGAGTGTGTGCTTGGGATGCTCAAGTCATGGTTCCAGTGCCTGGACACATCCGGTGGAGCCTTGCAGTACTCACCAGACACATGTACCCAAATTGTCATCGTATGTGCCATGCTACACAATATGATCCTGTGGAAACAGCTGCAGCAGGAACAGCATGGGGCAGGACCACGCTGCCCCCCACCATTGCCAAAGTCTGCACAGGCACATAGTGACTCCAAGGAGGAACAACCGGAGCCTGCCCCAGTAGGCAGAAGGAGGTGTGCCCAGTATGCCCAAGCCATGGCAAAGAGGCAACACAGCACATACACTGACACAGTAGGAACCCAGGGAATGACACCTCTCTTTGACTCGCACATACAGTAAAAGGGATACCAAACATGACACTACCTGTGCTTAACCATGTATAGGGAGTGTGCTATGTGCATCTAACATAGTCACCCCTCCAGCACCATCCTCAATACTGGCACAGCCACAAGGTAAGTCACTTTTCTTATCAATTGCTGAATGGAGTAGTATGTGTTATTACTTGTATCTATGGTATGGATGTGTGCATGCAAGGGAATCGGGTGGTTGAGTGGGATGCCAACAGATAGTAGACACCTATAGTGGCTGCATGAGATCGGTAACAAATACTGGTGTTACCATAGTAGCCCATACTAGACAAGATGACAAAACTCACTGCAGGAAATGTGCTGGGCCACATGTATGCCCATAGGACACACACATGCTAGTCAGGGAGGCTCACATACACAACAACAGTCTCAGCCAGCAGGACAGGCATAGACAAACACAAACAAAGGCTGTGCTAAGGCCTCTGATTGATGGCTATGGAGAACAACCCTCCAGACCTACACAGACAGACTACAACAGGTCAGGCAGTGGGATGTTAGTTCTGAAGGGTAAGAAGTCAGAAACTGAAATGTAGGTCAATCAAACCTAAGACCTGTAGTACACTGATATGCCTCTAGTCAGCATGATGGGTCAGAATAAAGAATGAAATGGAGTACCTGAAATACCAGTACAGTCAGAACAAATGTGTCAGGTGTGCCCCCCCAAGCCTATGTAGAAATGTTGTAACAGTCAGGTGTGCCCCCCAATCCTATGTAGAAATGTAGTAATAATCAGGTGTGCCCCCCAATCTTATGTAAAAATGTAGTAACAGTCAGGTGTGTCCCCCAATCCTATGTAGAAATGTAGTAACATGTATGTGTAGGTATAATAACAGTGGAGCACAGATTCCCTGAGCTGGCCAAGGTAGCAGGATAGATTGTAGCATGTGTACAATATGCAGGGCTGTATGTGTTAGCTTGGTGTGTTGTATATTGTGTGAGAGCGGTCAGTATGTATGCATGATGGGGTTTGTTCTTGTGGCCATTGGCCAGTACTGCCGATGACAGGGGCAAGTTCTCACAACTGCAGTGCCAAAAACAATGCTTCCCAGCAAAACACATTCCAGCAGTAAGCCATAGTAAATGTTTGGAAGTAATATGTGTCACCATCTGAAAGATGGACATGGCATGAATGTGGGCCCAGACATACAAGCAGTAAACAGGGGGAAGTACCCCAGACAGACAGTGTATAATATGTAACTGTCAAATAGACACACCCTTGGAATTGTACATACAGGTTAGCAGCACATTATTTGGGCTTGTAGTAGGGAATACCAATGTCGTCTGGCCAAACACTGGCAGATCACAAAGGTCACAGGTATGACGTACTGGGAAACAGCTGATATCCTTGCACAAGCCAGCATAATTGTAATGCCCCATGTATATCTGTGAGTCAGATGCAAGTAGTGTCCATAGCATACATGCACCCAGCTCACCCCACCATCACCCACAGTTACCTCACTGGTCTTATCCCTGCTGTTGGGAATGAGTGCAATATGACCCCCACCTCTGTAGGGCAATAGCTAAAGAATGCAGCATGCAGAACAGGTGTCCCATGCAGGTGTTTCCCTAGCTGTAAGCAGCACCCTGCCAGCATCCACACTACTGGATCAATAATGACAGAAAGTATTGGCATGAACACCTTGCCCACCTACCCTGTCACCCCAGGGGAATATAGTGTATTGCAGTCTGGGACTGTAGGAGTGACGGAATGCAATGGCCTGCTACAGCTGGCCTGCAGCACTACCAAATGGCCTACAGCCCTCTGCCAAAGGCCTGTGTCTCACCCACACTGCCAATGTATGTTATGTCATGGACTCCCAAATAACAACATAACACAGTCTCCAGAACCCAAATGCAAGGCCATGTGGACAAATCCCAGTAACATGTTCACCATGTCCTATTGCGTGAACTCTGGACCAACACAAAATTACTGCTGGGATGAGGTGATAACTATAGGGAACATATCAGATAATGTTTGCATAATGTTTGGAAGAGGATAGAATAATGGAGGGGGGGTAGGAGCATGGGCGGCATGGAGTGTGTAAAGTCCAAAACTCAGCCGTGTGCACATACTATCCCTGGCTGCAAACACAAGAATGGATGGCTACAAACATGCTCGTAAACCACAATGTGAAGGGGTAATGTCCAGAATTATGACCCCTGCCTCTGGGTAACCTGTGTGAATCTGTACAGCTGTGAGGTATGGCCACAGCAGGATATGGCCATACTGTCACATCAGTGAATGTACAAACATGGTATCCTCAGCCACCACTGTAACAAGGTGCTGAACCATTTACACAGACCCAGCAGCAAGTGTCTGCAGCTTCCCCTCCAGAATGGCATGATTGTGCAAGAATATGTAGGCTGCTGACCACAATACTGGACACAAGTACATTCACCAGGACATCACTGCAAGCAGATATGTATACCTGACAGTACTTTATGACATAAAACATCACAGTGTAAAACAGTACATATATCTGAATATCTCTACTAACACCAAGACCATGTAGCAGAAGCAGCACAGACACAATTACCTACAGTAACCCACTATCCTTTGCCCATTTTGACCCCATATTGTCAAATGATCTATAGATATCCCACAGAAACAGGTTGCTAGCTGTAGGTATAGAACACTAGCCTGCACTGGAGTACAATCTACCTGGAATGGATTCACACATTCAATACAGAAGATCATATTGGGCATGCTCCCACACTTAGGGAAATGAAGGCCATGTCAGACAACAAAATACTGAAAGGTTATACTGGGCATGCTCACACACTTACAGAAATGAAGCCCATGTCTGGCAACAACAGTGGACCATACATATCTGACAGTCACAGATGTTAGTGCACACACTCCTCAGTACACACCAGTCATGCTTTGCACACATATTGGATATGAATACAGGTAAACCAAAAAGCACTAAACAAATGACAAACCAGGTAAACCAAACAAATGAGCTGTAGAAAGCACAAGTCCAAGGCTGACAATAAAAAATGTAAATTTAATGAAGTAAGCACACGCTTTCGGAGAACTCAATGGTGCTCCTTCCTCAGACAAAAAAGGTTTACATCTCTGAATAACAACCACATTTTTATACAATCAATTATGCTAATTAAGTGTGTTCAAACTAACAAATCACATAGACCCATAAGGGGGTGTGTTCCTATTACTAGCACCAGCAAACAAAGTACTTTCGTCCTAAAAGGTGCAAGTATAACAAACTAAAATCATACTGCACCATAATTAAAAACCAACACAAAAAAGATTATTATAATCCTAAATAATCGTCGATCCAATTAACTTCTCATTAAACCTATAAGCTTAAAACCATAAAAACAATAAAAGCGATGAAAACATATGTTCAACCTACCCATATTATCTTTTTAAAGACAAATTCTTTAAGATACAACTGATAGACACATGGTCATTCAGACCTGGGTACACATAGGCGGCTGTGCGAATCTGCCAGAAAAGTTCACAGATTTCCAAAAGATTTTGCCAAGGACCACCTCTAAAGTCACAATCAACTTTATTCACAACTGTAAACTTGAAAAAATGATCAGGGCAATAACCAATATGTCTAGCAAGGGTGTTGTTATGATCACCTCTAGCTATGGCATATATGTGCTCATAGATGCGCTGCTTGATTTTCCTTTCAGTTTTACCGATATAAAATGCGTTGCATCTTTGACAGCTAGCTGCATAAACAACACCCCTGGTCTCACAATTACATTTGCCATTAATTTTATAGACCTGGCCTCTCAGCCTAATCTTAGCATCTATGCACACATGTTTACACTGCTTGCATGACCCACACTTTGTCATGCCTACCTTGTGAACTCTCATAATTTTTGGTTTAACCTCTAACAATGATTTCAAATTTTGCCCTCTCCTAAAGGTAACTTTAGGGCTGTCACCAAACTTATTAAGTAAATAAGGGTCTTCAATAAGCAAGGACCAATTCTTATTTAGCACTTTGGAAATAGCCAAATGGTCTAAACTAAAGGTACACAAAAATCTAGTAGCAAAAGGGGCTGTTTGGTTCTTAAGTGAAACACTGTTCTCTATGTTGTTACCATGTGAGGCATGTCTAACCAGAGACAAAATTGGTTTATAAAAACCTAAACTCCTTTTATTGGTGACTTCTGATTTTATGTCAAGAACAAGGCCTGAAGGATACCCTCTATTAATAAACATGCCAGTTAAACGCTCACATTCAACTAAAAAAATCTTCGTGATCTGAAACCATCCTAGCGGCCCTAACCATCTGCCCTTTACGACCGCTCTTTTCTGATGTTTGGGATGGCTGCTAGTGTAGTAAAGGAATGCATTAGAATAAGTGGGTTTCCTCTAAATCTCACTCCTAAGGCTTTGATTTACATAATCCTTAGTCAACAAACTGTCTAGGAAACTAATACGATGTTCCTGTAGATTGTAAGTAAATTCTAAAAAGCTGGTCATGTTAGAAATCCTTTCTATAAAGGAAGGGACCAAAGAGGGATCCGCCTTCCACAATATGAACATGTTGTCCTGGTACCTAGTGTACCAGGCGACACAATCATTGAATACAATGTCAGAAAAAAATAATGTCTTTTCCCAGTATGCCAACACACAGTTGGCAAAACTGCCCCCACATGGTGAACCCATTGCTACACCAGAACGCTGGAGGTAAATATTACCTTCAAACAGCATAAAGTCAGAACTCAAAACAATTTCTAGTAGTGTTTCAACCAAGTAAACATTGTCGTCACTGACCTTTTTGTTCCTAAGAAATTCACTTACCCACTGTGTGCCAAGCTGTTGAGGAATAACGGTGTACAGGTCTTTAATGTCAATAGTTAGAAACCACCACACACTACTAAAAGGGATAGTCCCTATGTCATGCAAGAAACCCCACGAGTCTTTACAAATTAGAGACTCGAGTTCTAGCAGTGGTTTCAAAATGTTGTCAACTAGTTTGGCACATGCATAGGTAATAGACCCACGGCCATCAACAATTGGGCAGAAAGGTGGGTCTCTAGTGGATTTGTGAATCTTAGGAATACCAAACAAGACGGGGAGCTTAGGGGCCACCACCGTCAAGAAATGGTAATGGTCAATGGCAATGACCCTTTCCAAAAATAGATCTTCAATAATGCTTTTATCCTAGAGTAAGCTTGATTCACTTCGTTGATAGTAACCAAAGTATAGAATTCCTTGTCTAACATGTTAAATATTTTGTCAACATATAGGTATTGGTCCATAAAGATGAGACCACCCCCCTTGTCAGGCTTCATGACTCTAATGTGAGAGCGCAACAATGTTGAAATAAAATCACGCTCAAGTTTAGTAATGTTTAACTTGTGTTTGTGTGAATGTTGGTTGCTCTTAGCTAAAGCCCTAAAGTCGAGCTCACACATTTTCTCAAAACTCTGTAGAGCCTCATGCAGGGGGGGATTAAAAACACTAGGAATTCTAAGGTTACTATCAGTACAGCTTACAAAATTTTTGTCTTGCATTAAAATATTTAAGTTAAGTTTCCTAACGAACAATTTCAAATCTACAATAGTTTTGACAACATCAAAATGAGAGTCAGGCACAAAAGATAGACCCTTTGAAGTCCACCATATCTTCACTGATGTCAAAACTAGTGTAGTTGTAGATTTTGAAATCTCCTCTTGAGTCAACCGTAATCACTGGGTCTTGTGTGCTGGCTATCTCCTCCTCGGGTTTCTCCTGCTCCTGGAGTTGCCAAAATTGTTCCTCGCCCGCGTGTTCGTCTGCTTGGGTTTGTTGTTCCTGGAAAACCCCCCCTGGGGCAGGTTGTTCTGACTACTTGCACTTGAAGAAGATGGCAACTGTTGCTCACTAGTGGCCGTGCCATGACCATTGTTGTTAGAATTGTCAATTAGGCGCTCACTACGACAAAGAGGTTGTGGCTCTTCATTCTGGTTACCAAGCTCGTCCTGCTCCTGATTAGCTAAATTTAGTGAATGTCCATTCAAGTCCACAACTTGCCTAGACTCATTAATTTGTTTAAAAATGGGGGGGACGGGGACGCGGATAAGCTTTTTTGTTTGCATATTCATGAACGTCCCTTTCAATCTTTTTCTTCTTGGCATTAACCAGTTTACACATTGTGGCCTCAATACTGTTAAAAATATGAAGATATTCATATTTATACCTTAAAAAGTTACTATCACCTTTGATTTGATGTTCAAGAGCTTCCAACTCTTTTTGAAGGGTTTCAGCGTCCTTGTTATACTGTAGGAGCAACAAGTTAATAAATTCAAAAGCCTGCTTGTCAAATAATGTGAGGAGGTCGTCATGAAACTGTGACCCCTCAACAAGTCCCACAGGAAATCGCCACTACCAAAGCCCTTTAGGAACAACATTTTTGTTATTCAGAGATGTAAAACTTTTTTGTCTGAGGAAGGAGCGCCATTGAGTTTTCCGAAAGCGTGTGCTTACTTCATTAAATTTACATTTTTTATTGTCAGCCTTGGACTTGTGCTTTCTACAGCTCATTCGTTTGGTTTACCTGGATATGAATACACACATATATCCAATGCCAACACACTATAACAGGCCAAAATTGCACATACATAGCTGTGTGGAAGAGAGTGAGACAGTGACAAAGAACCTCCCATCATGAGGCCTGTCCCACCCAGCACACATCCAATTGGCTAAAACCACATGATGTGCAAATGTCAATCACCATAGACATTTGCCTCTGGTATCCCTCAGCACTATAGTGTTTGTGCTGCTTGTGCTAACTGCGTAATATGACTGTACAAGTCAGTAGTCATATAGCAGTTGTATACATGTACCTGTGGAATATGAACCTGTGTGTGCCTGAGTGTTGTGTGTCTGCCTCTAGATGAATGGGTTATGGCCCATGCACACACACTGCACTCCCCATTGCCCTACTATGGCAAGCCTGCTGATCTCTTCACCTTGAAATACACCTTTGGGGAAGTAGTAACCCAGTAATCTTTGTGGCGCACCCTATAGCTGCAAAATGGTATAGTGTGATGTACTAGTTAGGTAGGCATTTTAATCCCAGACATGGTAACTGTGTGTGTGTTTGTGTAGGGATCAATGCTTTTTAGGCCATTCACACTCACTACAATTTCAGATGACCTACTTTGGCAGGGCTGCTGATGTCATTCACTTTATTTATTATTATTTTATTTTATTTTACATTTGTTGACCGGGCTAGTTTAGCTGGATATATGTCCATTTTCAGTGGAGGCCCGGGGAGAAAAGCTCCAACGGTTATAACAAGTTTAGAGAATACAAGATAAATAACAAAAAACAAAACAAAACATTGAGCATAAAAGATAACAATATTTTAGTATAGGTAATACACATGTCAGAGGAAATATCCATAACAAGATAATATTCCTAAAGAAGTTATTAAATAATTGCAATAAACAAATTTGATAATATCAAAACGTAGTGTAAATAGTACATTGTCTTACTAATATGGACGACAAAATAATTTTTTTTTTGTCATACAGTATACATGAGATAAGTTATATCTACAAAGATGTTATGTCAGTGGGGATCAGTCAGGATGCAGTAAAAGAGAAGGAAGTATTGTGGTAGAGGAAAGGAAGAAGGAAAGTTAATCAGGGCTGATACAGGAGCAAAGCCAGTATTTATTAAGATGGATTTCCAGTTGTCTTTTAAAGGGTGGATCAGTCAGGATGCAATCAAAGAGAAGGAAGTATTGTGGTAGAGGATAGGAAGAAGGAAGGTTAATCAGGGTTGGTACAGGAGCAAAGCCAGTATTTATTAAGATGGATTTCCAGTTGTCTTTTAAAGAGTGGAAGAGTGGACAAAGATGAGATATTGGATGGAAGTTTGTTCCACATTTTGCCAACTGAGTTGGAAAAAAGGCAATCTCCTGCAGCATTAATGGGTTTGGTACTATTAACTAGTAGTTTGTCTGAAAAACGTAGTAGTTTCAGGTTGTTGTAGGGAGTAAGGAGGTTAGAGAGTATAGGTGTTTTAGATGGTTGATATAGAATTTTGTGAGCTATTAAGAGCTGTTGATAAATGAGCTTGTTAGGAAGTTCAAGCCAGCCTAGTTGTTTTAAGTTCAGACAGTGGTGAGTTCTAAACTGGGATCCTGTGGCAAATCGAGCAATATTATGGTAAGATGTAGAAAGTTTCTTAAGGTTACTTTTAGAGAGATTAGTGTAAATAGGGGAAGCATATAGAAGGGTAGTGATGAGGTGAGATCGGGCTAAGGTGGTCTGGGCTTCAGGTGTAAGGAAGGCTTTGATTCTGTAAAGGGATCCAATCTTTTTGTTAACTACTTTTATTGTGTTGTTGATGTGACAATCAAAGTTAAGATTATTGTCAATAGTAATACCTAGTAATTTTGTAGAAGAATCAGGAGTAATTTGAGTGTAATAAGTGAAAGTAATCGAGAAGTTTAGGGAAGTAGATTTACGGGTAGGTGAGAACAGTAATAATTTGGTTTTCTTGGGGTTAAGGAGTAGACAATGGTCAGAGAATCACTGTTCAACAGTGGTAAAGGTTTTTTGGGTAAGAGATTGGAGTTCAGTTTGAGAGGAAGCAGTGCAGATTATAATGGAATCATCTGCATATTGCATGCAAGTGGTGTTAGGGATAGCTGATTGGAGGTCATTAATAAAGATAGAAAATAGAAGTGGGCCTAGGATAGACCCTTGAGGTACTCCTAAAGAGATAGGAAGGAGGGTAGATAGTGAACTTTTCCAGAGTACTGCCTGCTGACGGTTTTCAAGATAAGAAGTAAACCTAGTTAAGGAGGAGGGATCAAGTGCAAGAAATTTTAGTATGTGCAGAAGAAGTTTATGGTTAACCATGTCAAAGGCTTTTGATAGGTCTATGAAGAGAGAAGATGAAAGGTTATTGATGTTATGGTTATAGTTGATGGAGTTGGTAAAGGAGAGTAATGCAGTAGTGGTGCTGTGGGAAGGTCTAAATCCATGCTGACTATTGGCAAGTAGGTTATTATGGAGAAGGTGGTTAAGTAGTTGTTTATGGATACATTTTTCCATCATTTTAGCTATGGGTGATAAGAGTGCTATGAGATGAAAGTTAGAGAAGTCATTAGACTTGCCCTCTTTGTGTAGGGGAATGACGTGGGATATCTTCCAGGTAGACGGGACAATGCCTTCCTTTATAGATCTATTTATTGGGATAGAAATGGGATAGGCAGTGGCTTTGGCTCCTATTTGCAGGAATTCTGCAGGAAGCTTGTCTGCAGATGGGGTGGTAGGTTTAAGTTTTTGGAGTAGAGATTGGATATAGGAGGTAGATATAGGTTGTAGGTGAAGAGTAGGAAGAGTAGTTTTTAAAGTAAGTGAGAGTAGTTTAGAAGTGTCAGGAGAAAGGTGGTTTGCAAGAGTTTGGATGGTATTGGTGAAGAAAGAGTTGAAGTCATTGGCTATTTGTGTGGGATTGTCTGGGTCAGAATCCTGAGGGTTAGGTGTGATTGCTTGGCCTGGGGATAGAAGATTATTAATACTAGTCCAGAATTTTTTAGGTTCTTTTTTGGTGGTTTTCTGTAATTGAAAGTAATAGTTCATTTTATCTGTCAGAATAGCTTTTTTGTGCTGTTTCTCAGCTCCCTAAAGTTTTGGTGGTCAGTTTGGTTTTTAGTAGACCGCCATTTAGTAGACTGCCATACTTTGAAATACATCTTTGGGGAAGAAGTAGCCCAGTAAGCTCTGTGACATGTGCTATATACTAGTTAGGTAGGAGTTCTATTCCCAAACACGGCAACTGTGTGTGTGTGTGTGTGTGTGTGTGTGTGTGTGTGTGTGTGTGTGTGTGTGTGTGTGTGTGTGTGTGTGTGTATAAGGATCAATTTTATTTGGCTATTCACAGTCACTACGCACACCTAAAAATGGAGAACATCAATAACTGTGCAGTAACAGAGACCTGATCCAAGGCTCCAGAGAGCACCCCTGCAATACCAGGTACAGCTCTCACCACACCTACTGGCCACCAAACCAGGACCAAAAGAATAAAGGTGGAGGAGTGTCTATATTCATCAAGAATATTCACACCACCAGGCTACTTGCCCAAAAGAATGTGCCTGAAATACCCCTGGTGCAACTAACAGTAGGTTAGACTTCATTCCAAATTGTATAGCTTGCTACAGATCCCCCATCATGCCCCATGATTTCCACTACAGCTTTTGAAACATACTGTGAAATATTATGATACAAGCAAACACCCAAATACTGGGTGACTTACACTACCCTGCCATTAACTGGGAAAACTACTTGTGTACCAACACATGTGCCCAACGGTTTTTGGAAGTCATAATTCCCAATGCCCTGGATCAAGTAACCCATAGTCCCACCAGGGGCTCAAATATCCTAGACCTGGTCATTACCAACATGAGAAATCAATGCTCCACACCTATGGTCACCCCATTGGTGGTCATGTCTGCCCATGAGCTAATCACCCTTAACATCAACATCCCTCCCCCACACCCCAGTAAGAAAACCTCCGTAACACACATCTCCAAAGCCATCATGCTATACATGTCAAATGTGACTAATGTCATGACACCCATGCAGGTGGGAACTGAAAGGATGACTGCTGAATCATACATGAAGGCACTGTACAAGCACCTCTACTCGTGCATGAATCGTGCCATCCAATATAGAACCAAGACACTCTCCACCAAGAAAAGGAAGCCAATGTGGTGGCCCCCTGCCATAAACATACTGTACAACAAAAGGAGGAAACTGTTGGAGAAACAGGGTAATTTCCAGGATGCAAAATACTCCCTTACCAGCTACAGTAAGAAGCAGAGATCCCTCATAACAGCCACCACAGCGAGTTATGAACACAATATAGCCAAAGATGTCAAAGACATCTGCAAGCTGTTCCATAGCTATGTGAGCAATCTAAATTGCTATGCTCAGATCTGCTCTGAGCTACAACAGGATGGTATTAAATATACTTCTCCCAGGGATATTGCAGATCAATTCAGTGCCAACTGCACCTCCCACCCCCCAAAGGGCCCATCTCAACATGGAAACATTGCCAGACTCTGGTAATAATGGCCACACAGGTAAAAACCACAATCTCCAGAGCTATGACAACAGCAGCCATGGGACCAGTCAACATCCCGGGTTGTGTACTACATGAGCTACAAACTGAACTGGCACCTCACCTACGTGCCATGTCTAATCATAGTCACACCTCAGGCTTCATGCCCACTGTGTGGCACACAGCTACAGTTACCCCAGTCAACAAGGGGGGATCTGCCTTGGATCTTGGGAACTACAGCCCCACCAATATGATGTACCTGATCTGCAAGGCCATGGAATGTATTATCATGGAAATTAAAACAAAGACATTGGCAACCTGCAAACACTGGACCCCAACCAGGTTGGGTTTATGAAGGGCCGATCATGTCACCTCAACCTGAATGATGACTGCAAATCCATCTCCAGAGCTGTGGACGAGGATAAGGTGGTTCACACAGCCTATCCAGACCTTGCCAAGGCTTTCAACATCATACCCAAGTCTGGAATCATAGATAAATGTATCAAGCTGGCCATTAATCCTTATGTCATCCGATGGGCTGTCAACTGCCCTACTGACAGAAACCACACTGTAAATGTAGGTGACACCAACCCCAACCCCAGACATGTGACATTTGGAGTTCCTTAGGGTTCAGCCCTGGCACCGCCCTTGTTTGGCATCTACTGCTCTGAATTTCAGTCTAACAGTAAGGGACTCTGGCAAACAAAGTTTGCAGATGACTACACACTGGGAGCCAATATTGAATCCCCACATGATGTGGATATTCTACAGAAGAGCCTTACAGAAAGACATGCTTGGTGCCTGAGCCATGGCCTCAAGATCAATGCCAATAAATATATAGTTATCCCCTTTGGGAAGGGACATGTACCTGTGAATTGCCACATAGGAGGCAGTACACTAAACACCTAAGGTGTGATAGACTTAGGGACACAGGTGGACAGTGGTCTCACCTTTGATAACCACATCACCACAACAGTCAGGAAACCCACCTATGTGGCACACCTCCCACTAAGGGCTTTACATCCAGGAAAAGGAGGCCATTGTCCCACTGTAGTCATCTCTCAGTAGACCCAGTACAGACTACAATGGCCCATTATGTATGTACCTCACAAGACATCTGCAACAATTGGAGAGGCTGCAGACATACATCACAAAATGAATCACAGGCCTAAACCAGATGCCCTATGCTGACCATCTGAAAATCATCCAGCTATACTCTGTCACATATTGTGTTCTCAGAGGCGATCTCTGCTTAACATACCATGCCATGTCAAACCCACAGTTGTTGGACATGCTACACTTAAAGAATTCCAAACCCACACAGCCATATGCTCCAGGGATCCAAATCTTGTCATCACAATGAACAATACATGCTGGAGGGATGTGTTCCTGACCCAGAGACTCCTCAGACTCTGGAAAAGACTGCCCATATATGTCAAGCAGAGTGCCTCTTTGGCCCTCTTCAAAAGGAACCTGGACGATTGGATGGTAGATAGGAAATTGACCTCAGGGATCATGTTAGCTGCCCTGCTAGACAGGGGTCCAGGGAAGTAAATATTGTGGGAAGACATAGCCAGAGAATTGTCTTGTCTAGGAATGTATAGGCCCCAGGGCCGATAGCCTAGTATCAACCTATGAACCTATGAATCAATGAACTACACTTTCCATTGCCCAACCTTGGCAAGGTTGCTGATGTCATTCACTTTGAAATACACCTTTGGGGAAAGAGTAGCCCAATAATCTCTGTGGCACATCCTATAAATGCGTAATGCTGTAGTATGATATACTAGTTCGGTAGGAGTTTTATTCCCAGACATGGCAAGTGTAGAAGCTTGTGTGTGTTTGTTTGTCTGTGCAGGGATCAATGCTTTTGAGGCCATTCACAGTCACTACAACCTGCATTGCCCTACTTTGGCATGCCTGCTGATGTCATTCACTTTGAAATACACCTTTGGGGAATGAGTAACCCAGTAATCTCCGTGGTGTGTCCTATGACTACGTAATGCTGTAGTGTGATATACTAGTTAGGTAGGAGTTCTATTCATAGACATGGCAAGTGTAAATGTTTGTGTGTTTGTTTGCCTGCTTGAAGCCATTCCATGGTCACTACAACCTCCAGTGCCCTACTTTGGCAAGCCTGCTGATGTCATTCACTTTGAAATACACCTTTGGAGAAGGAATAATCCAGTAATCGCCATGGTGCATACTATAACTGCGTAATGCTGTATTGTGATGTACTAGTTAGGTAGGAGTTCTAATCCCAGATATGGCAACTGTGAGACTTGGTGTGTATGCGTTTGTCATTG
Organism: Protopterus annectens; assembly: GCF_019279795.1. NCBI lineage: Eukaryota > Metazoa > Chordata > Ceratodontiformes > Protopteridae > Protopterus > Protopterus annectens. The sequence continues at coordinate 1,886,482,729 of NC_056737.1, read as the reverse complement.
GTATCCTGTGTGAAGGTAGCTGTGAGTGTGTAACAACTGGACTCATTGTGGAGTGGGTTTTGCAAATTTCTTATATGGTGGGCCTATTATATGTCACAATGTCCACCTTACAAGGATAACAGATGTCAAACAGCAGAGTGGCTGGGGTAGACAATCCATACCCCTACATCTGACATCATGGCTTCGTGAACAATATAGGCAACCCTTGTATTACCCAGAGAACATTCTCCACTCATGTCTCATACACAAACACACTCAGCTAGGCAACAACCACTATGTTGGTAGTTCCAGGCATATTGCCCACAGATAGTAACCATGGCGAGATTGCATTGGACTACAGAGGACATGGCACCCTGTCCGATCCCTACAATAGGCAAGTCATTGCATACAGTGCTCCTTCATTATGTTTCCCACTGGATGCCTGCAACAACTGTAGAGCCAGCAAATGTAACCCACAAAGGACATACCATGGCTTATACACATGCCCTGTATGGACAGATGCCACTGACACCAGGGAATACCTGTATCATGCTGTCAGTGTAGGTGCTGGGTCAACCTGGTGTCCATTGCCAGTTCTCACCACATGAGGACAGGAATGGCACATCTGATGATAACATTCTGTCTACACAACATGTTATGTATAGTAGGGGTTACTTCTGAGGACATAACCTGGGCATTCTATGGTTGTGTGTACAGTAGTGGGGTCTGTGTACTTATGGTGATTGTTGACAATATGTGTACTGCAAATATGTACCTTGGCCTGTGTACAGACTGTGGTAGATGTCATTGTTCTTGGTACTGTTTTATCTGATGTTACATGCTGCTCCAGTGTATGTTACCCTATTGGCTCACATATTTGTAGGGACAAACAAACACATGTCTCATACCACAGACAGGCATTGGACCACACTGTGTCATGACCCAGTATATGTAGGGTTAGTGTGTGAGTGGCACATATGAGGATGGTGTTGATCAGACAGTCCATATAGTGTAATATTAAGCTTGCGTACCATATGTGACTGTGGCTGTGTTCACATTGGTTGTGGGTATGCACTTTCACACAGGTGTGTGTTACTCTGTGCTGTGACATACCTGTAGAGCCTGCTATATTTGCAGGTACATGTGTATTCCCTCATACAAAATGTAGGCCAGTGTTGTGGCAGTCTGCCTGTAGCTTGGACAGTGCTTTGTTATATAACTAGCAACTTAGTCTAATTACCCGATGTGATGTTATGTCCAGATATTTGCAAGATGTACTGCAGCCGGGCCACCATAACTGTTGTGTATTTCTGACAAAGCTGTGGGATGCTGTACAGATGTATGTCACTAACTACTGCATAGTATGTGGTCATGTGACTTCTGCACCACCAGTTATTATGTGTCAGGACAGACAGGAGTGTGTGAATGCATAAACTGTGTGGGCATATGTAGTCCAGTATTTACGTGATATACCCATGTACATGGTTGTTAACATCCACCTTGTCAGGCCTGGTCCACATGTCTCACACTAAGGGGATCTGTGTATACCTCTGGACTGACCAGAGTGTGCCAGACTGTCCACATATATTGGTCATATCTCTGCTGTAGTCCACAGGATCATTACTGCGCTATCAGTGGTACTGTACTATGATGTCCTTAGGATGTCTGTCAGTAACTGATAGCATACATGTCAATAACAGATGTGACCTCCCACACACAACATGTTTGTTAAGACAACCCCTGTTACAGTAGCAACAGTCTACATATATACCTGCTATACATACATGACATCCCCTTGCACTAAGAGGTTGAGACTATTGGTGTTGAGGTATGACTCCACTCCATGTTCTGGACATATGGTAAACATATATGTGTGTGTGTGTGTGTGTGTGTGTATATATATATATATATATATATATATATATATATATATATATATATATATATATATATATCTGCAGTCGATCCCACCAATGCTCGATTGAAATCCCAAAGTTTTGCATGTCGAACGGCTGGAATGTTGCAAAGAAGACCAAATGCATCATTTATGACTGCTCTACATCTGAAACGAGTGCTAACATGGGTCCAAAAGGGAGAGCGGGATTGCCATTCGATACATTAGCATTTGGTATTTTGCATATTTGCTGCACTACATTAGAGACACGGACAGTCAACATTGTGTCCATCGGCTAAACGGTGGTAAACCTATATATATATATATATATATATATATATATATATATATATATATATATATATATACATATACATATCTACATACATATATGGATATATATATATATATATATATATATATATATATATATATATATATATATGTACAATATACATATATATACACACACACACACACACACACACACACACACACACACACACACACACATATATATATATATATATATATATATATATACATATACACATCTATATATATATACACACACATATATATATATATATATATATATATATATAGATATACAGAGAGATCTATATATGGCCATATATATGATGCACTATACAGATGTGCATGAATACATATATATGAATATATATGTGTATGCACATGTAGACATATATCTACATATGTATATGTATATATCCATATCCTTGTCATGTGTAAACATTACTGTTGTGTATACCTTCCCAGATGTATCACACAGTATGTATCTGATATGTGTATATTTACATATAACAACATATGTGATGCAACAGTAATAGCACTATCAAGTACTATACAACTGTAGAAGTCACAGCAATTGTTCAATACTATTCAATATGTCTACTGACAGATGTATTGGAAAAACAAGATCTGTCTTAACAGCTGTCATGGCGTAGTGGCTAACTGTTGTGACTTTAGTGTACTGGGTTCTGGGTTCAAGACCTGCAAGGGCTGTTTATTTTGTTGCTGGGCAGAACAAGGGCTGCTGGATACAGAGTGGTTAAGGCAGATTTGAGCAGCTTTAAGCATGTTTTTGTGGGTTTGCACAAAGCTAAGCAGTGCTAAGGTATGGTTAAACGTACGGGCACTTACACAGCGTAGGCTTCGCTTACCATTGTGTAAATGTGCTTAGCTCTAATATTGCAGCAATGCTGAAACCTGCTAAGCATGACCCAGGCCTGGTAACCAGTGCTCACTTCCCAGTCTGATAACATAGCAGGGTAATGACAACTACAATAAGTGTATGTAATGCCATACACATAACATGCATCTATGTGCTATCATTACAGTAGCAAGGGGTGTGAGTCTCCTGTCTGGGACACTTGAGTATATATGACATGTACAACACTCTTATCCATGTGAATGTGTTACAATAATGAGTAGTATCCCAGGTTATGTGCAGTCACACTGGCATCTAGTGTATCATGACATTACTACTGTTGACAATGCTTTCCCAAGCAAGAGTAGATTTTTAATTGTAGTACTGGCAACAAACACCCCTGCATGCATAGATGGACTCCGAGTCCTCACTGTCATGTTCCTGGTGTGTGAGCTGTTTCACCTTATAGGTTCATAGGTTCATAGGTTGATACTAGGCTATCTGCCCTAGGGCATTTATAAACCTAGCCAAAGTATGTTTGGCTTTCACCACCCTTTTAGATTAGTTGACTGTGCCTCTGTGTAGTAAGTCACAGAAGGTAGCCCTTTTAAGGTTTGTTTACTGTATCTCTGTCAAGCAGCGACACAGAAGCAATCCCAGGGGTAAATTTACAATCTCCCATCCATTTGTCAAGATTTCTCTTGAAGAGGGTCAGTGAGGGGCTCTGCCTGACATGGATTGGGATTTTGTTCCAGAGTGAGGGGAGCCTCTGGGATATGAATCTGTCCCTCCAGCATGTCCTATTTATTTCTGTGCTGAGGTTCAGGTCCCTGGAGCATGTAGCTCTAAGGGATTTAGATTTCCTGAGGTGAAGTGTGTCCATTAATTCTGGGTTGGACATGGCTTTATACGTCAGACACAGATCGCCTCTGAGTAGGCGGTACGCAACTGAGTAGAGCTGGAGTTTCTTTAGCTGAACTGCATAGGGCATCTGTTTGAACCCCTTGATCCTCTTGGTGAGATACTTTTGGGGTCTTTCCAGTTGCTAAAGGTGTCAGGTAAGGTACAACCCAAACGGGGCATTGTACTCAATTATGGGACTGATAAGTGATGAGTAGAATGGCACAATGACCTCTCTTGATCTAGATGTGAACCCTTTCATGATAAGGTGGGCTATATAGAAGGTCTTTATAACCAATTTGGCAATGTGATTGTCAAAGGAGAGATTGCTATCTACTTGGGTCCCCAAGTCCCTAATTACTTCTTCCGTACTTAATGGATTACCACCTATGTGGTAATTTGTGGGCACTTTGTTTTTTCCAAAGGGGATGACTATGCACTTTCTGGCATTTAGCTTTAGGCCATGGCTCTGGCACCAGATCTCCGTCTCTGTGAGACCCTTTTGGAGGATGCTTATGTCAGTCGGAGAGTCGATTATAGCACCCAGTTTGCAGTCATCTGCGAACTTGGTCAGCCATAGTATATTTTCCACTGGATAATGATCTGACATGTGGAAAATAACTGTAGACTACTGTTTGTATAGCACATGTCAGTGAGGGCTGTCATCATGTAGTAATGGCATACCTATTGGTGTCGGACATCTATCTGTCAACACATTCATCCTACTGCATAGCTAGTTGGTGAACTGATGTCTGTCAGTCCCTGTACAGATGTGCAGATGAGATGTCGGGTATCCATCTTGGATATGTACAGGCAATCTATGCTTGAATGACACTGACATGTCTGCCCAGCTGTTTTATAGCTGGCACAGACAGGACACAGCACCCTGTATGCACCACATGCCACGGATACCTCCACTACACTACCACAGTCAACAGTATATGCTTGGGTACAGGTCTCCAAGACAGACATTAACCATGTTATGTAATACATGTTGCATACATGTCAACCGGAGCACCTCACCGGCCATTTGCAGGAGGCACCCAGAGGATTGGCTGATGCAAGTCACTTTCACCCTGAGGGTCTCCACAGTGGTGTCTGTAGATAGATGGCCTGCTGGCACATGGCAGGTGGCATGATACCACTGTGCACACACATCCCCTACACTTCCCATCTCTTCAAATACAATAGCCAGGTACACACCTATGAACACCTGCACTGATGCACCCCAGTACTGACAAATGTGTATGAGTGCATTACTGAGTTTATCAGTGTCTGTGTGTTAGTACTCCTGTAGTTGGAATACCACGAGGCCCTTCACATCCACGGCAACACCCATTGCCATAGTTAGATGTGGCTGCTGTACCAGACATTACATGTACCTTGTTATGCTCCTCTCCCTAAGGGCAACCTGGGCCTTGCAGTACCAGCACAACACTGTTGTAGAAATGGGTTGACAGGCATGGGATACCCACTGAGTTCTGGCAAGTGTGTGTATGTGTGCATATGTATATATATATATATATATATATATATATATATATATATATATATATATATATATATATATATCTATATAGATATATATGTAGGGTACATCATTCCAAGGCCACATACTCCTATTACAATATGCATTGCCACACAGTATTAGGGATTGTGATGTTGCGGCCCATAGGAGAGGCATGACAATGCATCACCCTACTATGCCTGTGGCATGTGCATATCCCTATAGTAGCACTCTTGGGATGGACAAGAGGTTGTATTGCATTACTGGTCAATGTGTGATGGTGGGTATGTCAGAGTGTCATCATTGGTTCCAGTGTGTACAATATCCACAGTGGGGTGTGGCTGCTGGGTATACTGTCATTACACCATGGTACCCGTGGTACATGTCCCATGTACCACTGTATGGTGACCACTGTCACTATCAATCATACAGTTAACTGATAACACTATCCAGCCCAGTTATGCATGTGCTGTGTGCAGCCTATCTGTAACACATTGGACACACTGACAAGGTAATAAGCACTGATAGGCTCAGGTCTCTCAGATGTGTGTCTGACTGTTATGTGTTTGTTAATGTGTATATGATGGTATGTCATACTATGTATTGTCCAAATACAACCATTATATCCCCCATTACCATACTGTACATTGCTGGGGATGTTCTGCATGTAACATGCAACCTGGAACACATCTCATCCTAAACGATGTGAGGTGTGTACAGTTAAAGCCACACACATCAGTAATGCTACATACCTATTTAGGGGTCTAGTCCCAGTGTTGCCAAGTAAGAGTGTGCATGTATGTGGAGGGATCTACTTCAGGTTGCTGAATATACATGTCCCAGGGGGGGGTCATCTGTCTATGTGACACAGGCAGTAACTTTTATACAGACCTGTGACATGTGTTCAACTGTACCCAGGATATGGCACAGCCATGGTGTCACCACAGTGTCATACCCTTTGTGAGATATGACAGCAGACCATCCTCCTGCTGACACATGGACACCTAAACACAAATGGATAACATTACGGAGACCACAATCACTCAGTGTTACTAACAGCTATGATGCATCATGGCTGGACAGCTACACTACCTGACATGTAAGCATTAAACATTACTGCTGGCAACATGTTACACAGCAGTACATTGGTACACTGTAGTGCAGTCACCGTGTGCATCAGAACCATATTAGCCAGTCCCTGCATTGATGTTATGGATGACAGGAATATGGCACAGATGTCATATGCACAGGGTGTGTTGTTGGTTTTCCAGAGACCTAGGGTGAGCCATATGTTTGACACCATGTGCGTGAGGGGTGTAAGTTACTGATATGGCCATGGTGATGTGGTGTGTGTAGGTATGGGGTTGCACTAGATGTGTTTGTATTGTGTATGGGTATGCAAGCACACAGTTCTGCCATATGGCTGCCCTATACAGGTGTTTGTTGGACAGCTTCAGACCATACCTGGCAGGGTGTGCAGTTCACTGCCTCTGGCCACCGACACAAGAACTGTGAATGCCAAGGGTTCCACGTGCACATCCAGGTACAAGCCTCAATATGCTACTTTCCCCTGATGATGGCATATGTCCGCTGGAGCCAGGTCCCTCCTGGGACTGGCCAGGGCCACATGCACGTGGCCTGCTGTGGTTTGGTATGGACAGCACCTCCCCTGCAGTGCTGGGGCTGGTACTGCCACTGTGGGATTGCAATGGTGTTCTTGCACATCCACATCAACCACCAGATTTTGGTGTTGCTGGCCTACATCCACATGGCCATTGCACCAGTCCCACCACATGCTCTAGCATGGACAATCCACAGTTGAGGATGCCCACCATCTCACCCCACTATCTATCTATGACCTCTGTATAATAACAAAGGGCACCTGTAAGATCACGGATGTTGTCACAGCTGAAAAAGCAGCCCTCTGCAGCGTCAAACCCTGTCTGGTGTATCATTCCATACATGCCCGTGCCTCCATGACAGTCTGAAACATGCATCTGGTGGTACCAGATGTGGCACTTTGACAAGGGGTGTGATGACCAGCGGCCCTCCCATGAGCACACCAGTACTCTGCTTATATGGTACCCTGCTGGACATCTGGCTATGGCTGCTGTGTCCAGACACAGCAGCCATAGATACCACACTGTCCTGTGCACTGCCACCAACCACCAACTGTCCCTCTGCTATGGCCACTGGTGATGGGGTATCTATAGGCACTGTGACTGTGTGCGGGGATGGGGTGGATAACCAACAGGTGGATGTCAAATGATGGTGCTGTTTTGGCCTCTGACAATCCCGCCTGTGCCTCAACACACCTATCATCATTTTCAGTGTCTGTATGGACACCAACATCAGATTGCATGCAGGAGGGACCCTGACCCACCTCGCCACCTGTGAGGGGAAAACAAGAAACACACTTTAAGACCTGTACGTCATTGCTTAACAGTACACACACAACACACACACACACACACACACACACACACACACACACACACACACACACACACACACACACACACACTCTGACATTCCACCATAATACCTACCTGTCCCTGAGTTTACAGACTGTCCCAGGTTTATTCTCTTAAGTTCCCCATCCTGCATCACACTTGGAAACCTACACTCATTAATACCAATCATTAATGTATCATTCTTATAATTGCCTAGACAAGTGACCACAAAACATGACCTGTTACTCCATTACCTCTTTGACTTGATTGGAGTCGATTTTACAAGGACTCATCACTGTCATCCAGTGTTCACACTGGGTTTGTCCAGATGTCCAGACATCATGAGCATGGCCCCCATATGTTAGGGGCTACTACAATCACTCAATAATGTCATGCACTGGAGTGTCATATGTAACTACTGCTCAGTAGATACAAAATCTGTTGCTCTATTAACTTATTATGTGGACAACAGTAATATTTGGTTACACTCACTGGTGTTGTCTAGTAATTCACCAATGCATCTGTAGTGCTGCATACGTGGGTATTCTTTCACCTGTCTGCTGATTGCAGTTTTAACAGTATACCTGGTGTCTAGTTTCCCTTCCAATGCATGTTCCATGCTGCCGACCTTATTATACTATCAGCTGTCCTGAGATTACATATCAGACAAGTAATAATGGTGTCTCATGTGTCAGTCCATGTCCATGTACTGCACAATTCCAAAGGGAAGTTGAGACATATGAACAACCCCATATCCACACATGTGCATACATCATGGACACACACACAAACACACACACACACACACACACACATACACACACACATCTTACATGCATCAACCCACCACCACTCCACCAGATTGCACATACAGACAAAATAACCCCCCACCCCTCCACACACTTACATGTGAGGTTGCACAAAGATATTGCACACAAACCTCCCATTACCCATCTGTCAACATGCATGACATATGTTACTCAACAGCATGCAGTACAGCTATAGTTGATCCATGCTAGCAACAGTATACATGTGTATGTGTGGTGGATGGGCTGTGTTAGTAGGTAATGCCCCTTGCCCTGGAAAACACTGCATCTATGTACACTGTATTGCTGTGCACCTGTTCAGCACCCTGCCATGACTGTGCACCATACCTCACAGGTGTACACACCATTGCTTAATGTGTATTACTGTGTCTGTTATGTCTGCTCTGCTGCTCACAGCCCCTATGTGTTTGTCCGGCACATGCCTGGGATGATATGTGGACACATGTCATTTGTGAATGCCTGCTGTCTGATTTACAGATGTTATCATCAGCAGTGCATGTACGAGCAATAAGTTACAATTACACTGACAACTGTCAATCCTTACCGTGGCTATGGGGAGTGTACACACCCTTATTGATATGACACCCTCTTCCTTGATATGCCATGGGACCACATTACTGCATATGTTAACATTACACAAGCCTGATATGTGACATATGTCCTGTACAATCAAATGCAGTGTCAAACAAATGTGTTAGTTGTGCTGATGCTGACTGAGATGCACGCACTTCGTGGGTGCATATGTGTGCATGCTCTTATCATGATGGTTTGTTGCAACTACTGTTATATGTACTATAGCAGCCACTATTCCTGGCAGGGGTATACTAGCATGGGCCATCTGCATTTGCCAGTATATGCTCAGTCTGCCCTAAACATGTCCCCCAACTCTGCATGATTACAAGGTCAACTCATGTGCACATCCCTTGGAGTTTACACACTGCCATCACTATTGCTGTGGAGTCAGGGTTATGTCTGCCACAGTTCCTGACACTGACTGTGTACAGATACAGCCATTCATAGCACCCTTTCCTTCCATGCTGCAGTGCACTGTTGTGTCATGATGACAACCCCTCCCCACCTTCAGCCTTTTTACAGATGCTTGACAACTATGGCCTATACATGTGTGTCATTTTGCAGTGTCCCAAACACTGAACACCACGTGTAACAGCCTAGTCCCATCTAATGAATGGCAAACATACAGGTGTACACTGGCACTGGCATGGTTCAGATGGGGATGGTGGGCCTGAGGTGTGGTGCGGTGTTGGTTGTGCAGCACATGTATCATACATGATACTGTCTGAAGGTTTCCAACATGGTCTTGGTACCCCAGTACACAATGCAATGCATGCCTTTTGGGGACCTCTTGTGTTATGCATATGCTACCTGTAGAGATGCCCTGTCCGATGTTTCCTGTTGTACAGCTGTCACATCTGATTACCCTAACCCATGGGCCACACGTTTACAGAGTCCACGCAATTGCTGACATGGCTACTGCACAGCCAGTATTTGCCAGACATTCCTGCAGCCCCCTAAGTGTTGTGGCATGTTATTAGTCAGCCTGCATGACTAGTTTGCTACATGTGACATAATTCGTCTTGGATAGGCTTCTGTTTATTTCCTACATCATTCCTGTCCCATACATCCTTGCCACATACATGACTGTCTGCACTGTTTGCCATGGTATATGCAATGGTGAGGTATGGCTACATGTCCAGCTCATGGGTGCTACCTGTTGAGTATGGGGCCCACACCTTGGCATGTAAGATATGTGCAAGCCACTGCTACCTCTGTTGCAAGTAAGTGTGCACATTTGATGGCCAAACATCTTGGACAGCAGACCAATTCTTGGTGTGACATTGGGGACGTGTACTTGCTGGAAGGGGCATTTCCATGACAAATGCATGCAGTCAGTACCTCATCAGCTACTTCAACTATATTTTATCTGGAGTGTGTGCATACATATGCTTCCAGTGTTTGTGAACATACAATTCCATATTATGCACTCATTGCCCATGTTAGGACCACATTACAGGTTGTAAGGGTTGTGGACCACAGTATTATAATATGCCGTAGTGTAGATCTGTAACAGTTGCCATTGTAATACTTGTGTATGCACTGTTGTAGCACTGTATAAGGGTGATGTTTCACACATGTCCCTACTGTAGGCTATTTGTCCCACCATTATGTTCATCTCTGTGCATACATTTTGCAATGAAAGGATGTTAGTTATATTGCAGGAGTCTGACATACCCTTCAGATACACCATCATGGTGACCACTGTGATGCAGTGCAGCTAACAGCAACAATATATGAACATGTACAGCATGCATTATGGGTAGGGGTGTTAAATGTGTGCATGGAATATACCATAGCCATAACATGACCAGTGTATTGGCAAACCTGAACAAAAAACATACTCACCAGCTACAGGCTGTTGCCTTGAAGGTATATCAGAGGGACCTACATAAGTGTGCAAGAGATGTGATATCAGTAGCCAAAGCTGTGCCATTGGTACAGGGTGGGTGCAACATTACAGTACATCAACAGTACAAGCCCAAAATGCTATAGCTTATGCCCATCTGTTTATTACTACTACGCAGCAACAGACTATCTCTCTATATATATATATATACATATATGTCATCTCACATATGCATGATCTAACTGTACAGATGCAGATGGATACGCAGCAGTAGTCTACTGATGTGCCCTGTGGGCTTACCTGCATGCTCCTCTGCCAGTGTGTGGGTAGCACCCACCTCCACTATGCTCCCCACCAGGTGTTGTGTGTGCGAGCGGGCAGATGCCCCAAGGCTTGCAAGGAGCACCTCAATATTTTTTGGGGGGATGGATGGTATGACCACCCTGTTGTGAGGTGATCTCCCCTGACTGCAGCAACACACCGACGGGCATTGAGAAGTAGGTCAGTGCAATGATGCCGGACCTGCTCATAACTGCAGTAATGCAGGCCAACATCATTTATCCTGTGGACAAGCTCGTTCCACAGGGTGGTCCACTCCTGCTGCTCATGGGCTGTTCTGCCAAACAACACCTGGTAGTGCTGCACCAGGTGTGTGATGATGACCTCATTCTCATCCGCTATATAAACAGGAAGTCTCTCACATGAAATCTTGCCTGAAAAACATAAAGATGGAAACAGGTCTGAGCAACTCATACAGCAAGGTTATCATAGTTCTTAATACACAGCTCTGTCTCCCCTCCACCATATCTGTAACAACAATCTGATCACACAACTAAATAGGTATGGCTACAGAATACCTACCATTGGGACATATATCGTATTGTACCACACTTTGTGCATGTGTTTGTAACCATGTTCCCTGTGGGGACACTATCATTGCTGGTCTGTTATGGACAATGTCACCTGCATGCCATTGTAAGAGCCACTATGGTTCTATATATGCACATGGTCTGTTTACTATGTGATTGGTGTACATCTGTTGTTTTGTGTTATTAGGGATATCTTTGCATGCTGTTGGACATGATCTGGGAATGTGTGGACTATTACTACCCACATATGTTCTATAACAGTGACACAATAGCATGTTTAGGGAACAGTTGCCAGCAGAGCCACCTCTCCCACCTCATCTGGCCATGTTACCAGGCCACATTACATGTGGGACCCACCCTGGGGCCTCCTCATCTACTGGTCCTGCACTACCTTCAGGTGGAACCACCTCAGGGGTGGTGTTCCCCCCCCCGGGAGCACACACAGACATGATCCTATCACCCAAGGTCAGGTCCAGGGTCTGGTGGATAGGGAGCTCCACAGAGACTTGGGGGATGTGCTACAGCACCTTGAGGCCCTCAGTACACACTCACAAGGTCCACATGCTCCTCCTGCTCAGCTCCAGCCCAGGCACCTTCAGGGCCATGAAGCTGATGTTGTGACTGGCAATGGGTGGGGGCCTTGTTCCCATTGTTTCCATATGGGGGCTCATGGGCCTTCCACATTGCAGATGACACTCCCCATCCATGGTGTTTACCCACCACATGTATCAAATACCACCCCTGTAGGCTGTCTTCTCTATCTTTCAACCCAAACCCACCTCCAAAAATATACCTGCTATCCTTCCCCAAATTCCCAATCCCACCTTCACAAAGAAGGGCAATGTGGTCCCAACATGGGGTTCACACGTGACATAACCGTCCTTGTTGCACACACTTACTGCTGTATATATATATATATATATATATATATATATATATATATATATATATATATATATATATATATATATGTGTATATTGATATGTGTGATGTTCCATCACATATAGCATGCAGCACTGTGATGCAAAACTAGGGGACATGTATTTATATACATATGTGTGTGTTTGTATATATGTAGATATACACATATATCTATATATATCATGAGTTGTGTGTGTATATATATATATATATATATATATATATATATATATATTATATATATATATATATATATATATATATATATATATATATACACACACACACATGTAAATACATATAGGTGGCTCTATATCTGTAGACATACATGTATATATATATATATATATATATATATATAT
>NC_056737.1:1886441923-1886464423 GCF_019279795.1 Protopterus annectens | reverse complement strand
CATTCCAGGATTAGGTATAACAGCATGCATAGATATTCCCATTAACCCGAAACACCAGATATGGAACAGTTGCATAGCAAACATAACACATGCATATATGGAACCACAGTGGCCATTACAACAGAATGCAAGTACATTGATAGCAGCATGCCACCAATGTGGGAGCATTTCAACATGGCACATGCATAGAAACAAATCTAAATATTTATCAAACAATAGGACATATTTCCCAACAGTAGATTTAATAGAGCACATATCGATTGAGTTGTGTATTTAGTTTATTGTCGCAGATATGGTGTGGGGGAGAGAAATATGTCAATTAACAACTTGTATATCCCTGTAGTTCTCATTCCTTTCCTAGACAGTGCTGTGATCTGTACCTTACAGGTATTATTACACTACTCTATGGCCTTAGTTTGGATAGTAGTATGGATGTAGATAACTATATGCATGAACTGAGTTTTACCTGCAGTATATGCCTCTTACCTGGTATACCTGTGGAGGTATTGTTTGTTAACACTACCTGACTGTTTCTACACTTATTCCCAGATTCCAGGTTGATGTTATGCACATACCTGTCCATCTCTTATTGCACACACTTTGGGCATTTGTTGACAACATGCAGGTGAAACCGGGGCATATTTTGACTGTTGCCCTCATAAACCTTTGGTGAGTTGTACAATGACAGGTTTGTTTTCATAGACACTTTCCAAATATGTACAGGCCTGATAGCCAGTTATATGACATTAAATGCTGCCTACATATCAGAGATTAACACACTGATATGCTAGGAGGACAGGGTAACAGCCAGCAGATATGGGCCAATTAACTGGACATTCTGGACAAATCTGTACACTTGTAGGGTATGATTCAGCATACAGCTTACTACCACTCCCAGGATTCGAACTAAGGCTGTATCTGCTAAACATAAAACAGTGTACATCACAGTTGAGTGTGCTATATAGATATTGCTGTGTATCTCTTCTCTAATTTCTGTCTATAAGTCTCCCGTGGTTGCACAATCTGACCTTGTAATTACAACACTCTTATACAGGGTTTCATAGACAGTTTTATTATGTAGCACAGTGTGGATGACAGTGATGAGTAATACCATATTATTCAGAGCAACTGCAACACTAACAATGCCATACAATACCAGAGTAAACAGTGCCAGTCCAGATTTCAATCTTTTATTTCTAGGCACAGTTTTCATATCTGACAGACCTGTGTGGGGGGGTGTTGGTTAGCACTACCTGACTGTTGCCACACATAATACCAGATTCCACATTATTATTATGCACATACGTCTCACTGTTACTGTACACACTCTGGTCACAGCTTCACAACACGGGGGTGGAAATGGGACATACTTTGCTTATTACTCTCATAACCTTTTGGGGTGTTGCTAGAGTGACAGGTTTGTTCTTATAGATATCTGACAATCAGTTGTATGTCATTATTTGCTGCCTAAACATCTGGCATCATCCCACTTATTTGCCAGCAGGACAGGGTGACAGGCAGCAGATATGGGCCAATTAACTAGACATTCTGGACATATCTGTACAGTTATGAGGTATGATTCTGCATACAGATTACTACCACTCCCAGGATTCGAACCATGGCTGTGTGTGCTAAAAGTACAAAAGTTCACGTCTCAGTTGAGTGTGCTATTTGGATTATATTGTCTATCTTTTCACTGTTTTCTGTCTTAGTCTCTCTCAGTTGTACAGTATGACCTCTTGTGATTACAACAGTCATATACAGACATTCCTACACATTATATTTATGTAGCACAGTGTGGGTAACATTGCTTAATACAACAGTACTATTAAGAAATTGCAACACTACATTACCATATGATACCCGAGTAAACACAGACAGTCCAGCAGTTAGACTATTATTGTCAGGCTGTTAACCTTTTATTTACATACAACCTATATGAGACTCTTCCTGCCATATTGTCTGGTGTATTCAGTACATGCCTTAAGCAATACAGGTTTTATACTGGCAAGTAACTTTCTACTACTTTTAGATTTATTTCTTATGAAAGTACACGCAAGAGTATTACTAACCTGCCTCGCAACGCAACCTCTGCAATCTACACGCATGGGCTTCCGGTTCACAGCCCACTTGTCTGTCACTGTCAAAGACATAAGAAGAATATTCAGCTACACCTATCCATAATATACATGAGCTGGCAATTATTAAACAGGTAGTGGACTGATGCACATGGCTGGGACATCCCCCATCTGCCTAGCCTCTTGGATCCACTGATCCAAGACCTGCCTCTTTCTCCGCTTCAGGTCGGCATAGTGATGCCTGACATGCTCACCAGTTCGAGGTATGCCAGTGGCACTGGTGACATCATGGGTGAAACGTCACAGACTTTTGCTTTATATTAGGAACCCTGGTACTGACCCTGCAGCAGTCTCTGGTCATGGTCTTTAACAAGGAGTCCTGCCATGATTTTGAACTCCTGGATGCCCCAGCACTATGCCTAAAAGTGCACTCCTTCTCCCACACTGGTCATAGTGCCTACAAGAGGAAGCTGCAACCAGTTATGAGATGTATTCCCACTTGTTGGGTTTAAATAGGGCCGATTTCCCACACATTGCCATGACTGGACAGTTTTGAAAATGCTAAGCTATGAGCAAACCTGCTTAACTAAGGCTGGCACTGCTTAAAGGGGGTATACCAATGGGCAAAAAGACTTAGCTGGCCTATACATTGCTTACACCTAGTAAGCAGGGCTGTGCAAAGCTTAGCGTTGCTTAATTTTTAATTTGCATACTATTTGCTGTTTCACATTGATTTACTAATTCATTACATGTTATATATGTGTTTGGTATCCATGATTCATGTGTACATACACTGTATGGGGTCCTTGTGTTTATTAGGGGATTTCAACACTTTATTACAATGACACCTCACATCTGGACTTAATGAAGCACTCCAGTTCACATATTTATGTTATGTAGTAGATTATACAACATAAAACTGTATATAGATTCCTTTCACATGTTAAGTCTAATATTCCTATAGTGAGGATCTGTTTGGTGATATCTCAATCTTATGTACTACTGTGATGGCTTACTGGTTAACTAATGTGACTATAGTGTACAGGGCCCTGGGTTCAAGGGCTATTTATTTTGTTGCTGGGCAGAACAGCGTCTGTTGCATACAGAGTGATTAAGGCACTTTTAAGCAATTGTAAGCGGGTTTTCATGGATTTGCGTGATGGTAAGCAATGTTAACATCCGGTTATATATGCTTATAGAGAGTTAGATTAAATATTGCTTAACCTATGTGCGCATTTCTTACCCCTGCACAAACAGGCTTAAACCCACTTACTACTGCTTAAATATGCTTACTCCTACTTACTACTGCTTAATAGTGCTTACTCCCGCTTACACCTGCACTAATTTAGACAGAAATGTAAAATGGTTCTTTGGAAGGTGGTGGATTTGGACGCTCTATGGATTTATCATTCATTACACATTCCAAAGACAACCACAAGGCATTCTATAACTGTCAAGAATCTAAATGGCAATTCTCAGATCTGCTCTGAGCTACAACAGAATGACAGAATTTCATTAAATATACTGATCTCAAGGATATTGCCAATATCCTGGCCGATCGATTCAGTGCTAACTTCACCCCCCTCTCACCCCTAAATGGCCCATCTCAATACCAGAAGATTGCTAAATTCTGGTAATAATGGCTTCACAGGTAAAAAACACACTCTCCAAAGCTAAGAATACAGCATCCATGGGACCAGATGACATGCCGAGCTGTGTACTACATGAACTGCAAAATGAACTGGCACCTCACCTAAGTGTCATGTTTAATCATACCCTCACCTCAGGCTTCATGCCCACTGAGTGTCGCACAGCTGCAGTTATCCCACTCCACAAGGGGGGATCCATCTTGGATCCCAGGAACTACCACCCCATCAGTCTGATGAGCCTGATCTGCAAGGCCATGGAACGTATTATCATGGAACTTATAAACAAAGACATTGGCAACCTTAAAACACTGGACCCCACCCAGTTTGGGTTCATGAATGGCCGATCTTGTCTCCTGAACCTGATTGACTTCTTCAAATCAGTCTCCAGAGCTGTGGACGAGGGTAAGGCAGTCCACACAGCCTATCTGGACCTTGCCAAGGCCTTTGACACCATCCCCCACTCTGGAATCATAGATAAACTTACTAAGCTGGACATTAAACCCTACATCACTCGATGGGTTGCCAACTGGCTTACTGACAGAACCCACACTGTAAATGTAGCTGGCTCCAAATCCAGCTCCAGACAAGTGGCAAGTGGAGTACCACAGGGTTCAGTCCTGGGACTGCTCTTGTTTGGCATCTACTTCTCTGAAGTACAGGCCAACACTAAGGGACTGTGACTAACAAACTTCACAGATGACTGAAAACTGGGAGCCATTATTGAATCCCCAAATGATGTTGATACTCTACAAAAGGGCCTTACAGAAACATATGCTTGGTGCCAGAGCCATGGGCTCAAGCTCAATGCCAAGAAATGTATAGTTATTCCCTTTGGGAAAAAACATGTACCTGTGAATTACCACATAGGTGGCAGTACACTAAACACTGAAAGTGTGATAAGAGACTTAGGGACACAGGTGGACAGTGGTCTCACCTTCAATAACCACATCACCACAACAGTAAGGAAATCTTTCTATGTGGCACACCTCATCACTAAGGGCTTTTCATCCAGAAAAAAGGAGGTCATTGTCCCACTGTACTCATCCCTCATTAGACCCATTATAGAATACAACGCCCCATTTGGAATGTACCTCTCAAGACATCTGCAACAACTGGAAAGGCCACAGAAATACCTCACTAAAAGAATCACAGGTCTAAAGCAGGTGCCCTATGCTGACTGCCTTAAAAAAAGTCCAGCTATACTGTGTCACATATAGTCTACTTTGAGGCAATCTCTGCTTAACATACAAGGCCATGTCAAACCCAGAGCTGTTGGACATGCTACACTTAAAGAAATCCCAATCCCTCAGAGCCACATGCTTCAGGGATCTAAACCTTGTCATCACAATAAACAAAACATGCTGGAGGGATAGGTTCCTGACCCAGAGACTCCCCAGACTCTGGAATAGACTGCCCATACATGTCAAGCAGAGCACCTCTTTGGCACTCTTCAAAAGGAACCTCAGTCACCCTGCTAGACAGGGGTCCAGGGAAGTAAATAGTGTGGGAAGAAATAGCCAGGGAATTGTTATGGCTAGGCGTGTATAGGCCCTAGGGCTGATAGCCTAGTACTAACCTATGAATCTATTATCCTATACCTTCGATTTGTATCACTGATTCATGTGTACATATATTGTATGGGGCACTTGTGTTTATCTGTGGATTTTATAACATTATTACAATGACACCTTACATTTGCATTTAATGCAGTACTCCATTTCACAAATATATGTCATTTAGAAGGCTATGCAACAAAAAATACTATTCATAAAGTGATTTGACATGAAAAATGGAATGAGAATCGAACCGTGAATGCCTGCTCATAAGGCAAATTCTTTGCCCACTACACTATTGCAGTACTGTTTCATTTGCATATATCTTGATATTTATCTGCTTGTGCCATTTAAGCTGCAGTATACATAGCTAAGCAATGGGCAAACCCGCACATCTATGGTTAAATTTTATCTGTTTGATAAAATAAATCTATTGTTTATGTTATGATATTTTAAATATTGCTCTTATAAACTTGGGGGTGTTGCTGGGGGTATGCAACACCCTATGAGTGGTCTCACTCATTGTACTAGCTAAATTGCAGTTCTTGACTGCAGGGGCATGTATATTGTGAGACCTCTGCTCTCAGACATGCCCCCTGCACTCGTTCACACTACATTTTGGAGCTCAGGCAGCGTGCCTTCATTAATATGCAGGATGCGCTGCCATGCTGCTCCTAAATGGTTTCTTCCGTGCATGACTAAGCTAGTCCTGCATGGAAAATTACTGAATCTGGGGGTATGTGTATATCAGAAATATTGATATTGTTCAGCATACATGCAATAGTGTATAACAAAAATGACCAAACTTTTATTTCTGAATTTTTATTCAAAATGATTTATATGTATTTAATATGTATGCTATGAACTTGGAACTTATATGTATGTGTTTATTTTTTGTTATGTTGCTCTCTCATCAGCCACAGAAAATAGTTCATATTGAGGTGACAATGTAAAACCTGATTTTGACCATATTCTTTCATGTAATTGCTTCCACTTTGCTGTGTAAGATGTGTTTATCCATAATGATGTTGCTTTTAATTTGATTTACCATATTAGTGCAGTTCATTGTGATTATTTTTTGTAGGTCATTTGTTTTTGTAACCCCTAGATATTTAATTTTATTATCAGCTGCTAAATATTTGGAAAATTCTTTGTCTAAATCTTTTCTTGCTAGAGTTTATAAGTAAGATCCTTCTCTTGCTTTAATTAAACTTAAGACCTGATAGCCTCTGAAACTGTTCAATTCAGTTTAATAAAGCTTTTAGCGAGATGTCATTATCTTTTAAGGTTAACAGAATATCTTCCACAAATACTGAACTTTCATGTCTAGACTATTGTCAAGTTGTATACCTTTAATATTTTTATTCATTCTAATACTGTTTGCAAATGGTTCTATGACCATAGTCAACAATAAAAAAGACAAACATCATCCCTGTTTTGTGCCCTTAGTGATTTCAATAGGCTTAGAAAAGCATAAACCAATCTTTATATATGCTAAGAATTTTTTCATAAAGAGATTTAATTAACAGAATAAATTTTTGTGAGAATCCATATTCTTCTAAAACCAGCCACAGATAATTCCAATGAACTGAATCAAAGGCATTATTTATATCTAGAGTTACTATATTCATATTATTATTAGTACAGTTAATATAATCAATTAAAGATAAGATTCTCTTAATATTATCATTTGTGTTTGTCTTTTATAAAGTCCATCTGATCTTTCTCAATTAGCAATGGAAGTAACTGTTTAATTCCAGCTGCATGTATTACCATGGACATCTTGTAATCTACATTCAATAAGGATATTGGCCTTTAAGATGAACATTCACTTGTATTTTTATTCATCTTCAAAATAGGAGATATTACTGTGTATTTCCATGATGGAGTAATGTCCTTGCCATCTTTTACTAAACTGAACACTTTTAATAAAAGTGCTAGTGCTTCTTTGGTTAGTAATTTGAA
Source organism: Protopterus annectens (assembly GCF_019279795.1). Taxonomy (NCBI): domain Eukaryota; kingdom Metazoa; phylum Chordata; order Ceratodontiformes; family Protopteridae; genus Protopterus; species Protopterus annectens. Next base: position 1,886,457,178 of record NC_056737.1, on the reverse strand, counting down.
CATATTTGGTATAATGTTATCTATACCCAGGGATTAATTTACCATTAATTTATTAATTTGGGATTTAAGTTCAGTCATTGCAATTTGCTTATCTATTAACTTTATATGATCATCTAATAATTTAGTTTTGATATGATTCCTAAAGTAGGCTTTTAATATATTTTGAGGTTCTATTTTTTCACTGTGTGCATTTAATTTAAGAAAAAAAAATTAAAGGCTTATAGTATTCCTTCTAAGTCTGATACTTTCTTTTTGGTGCCTGGAATATACATTTCCTTTATCTGACTTGCTTTTATTATTTTTTTAGTTCTGCTTGCTATCCTTTTTTGATTTCTAGGGTTCACTGAGTAAGAATATAGTTTAATTTTTCTCTAGATTGCACATTGCCTTATAATGTAGTGTCTCAAGTATTTTTTTATTTATTTCATCAAGTCCACTTGTTAAGTGTTTCTTCCCTTTCTGAATATCCAATTTTAAGTTATAATTTTTTGTTTGTCCAATAAGTCTTTGTTCCATTGCTTTTTCTTATTATTAAACCATGTTGAAACTTTGCCATATAAGAATGACTTCAGTGAGTCCCATAGATATATCTCGGATATATCTTCAGTGTGATTTATGTCTAAAAAGTTATGTATCTCTTTCACATAACATTCCTTAAAGTCTTTTAGATTCATCATGTATGATGGTATTCTAGTTGCATGTATTCTCTGTTTTGTACTCAAATCCATGTCAAAAGTAATTGCATTATGTTCTAACAATGGACATGCGATTACTTTGACTTTATATAGTTTTACAGTTAGATCTTTTGATATGTACGTTCTATCTGTTCTAGATTGTGTACCACGTTGGTGGGAATAGTGAGTAAAAAATAATGAATTCAGATCAGCATACTTATTAATGTCTATGATGATAAAATGTGTCAACGAAATCAGACAGTACCTTTCATGTTGCTATTTTCTTACATGTGTTTTTTTGCATCAGTGTCACAATCATTCATCATAAAATTGAAGTCTCCTGCTATTATTAAATTTCCTTTGGAGTGGTGAATAATGCCTTCCAAGTACTGCTTTGTCCCTTTGACACCTAGTCCAGGTATCCAGTAGGTATTTACTAGTGTATATATCTTCCCATTTAATGATATCATCACTAGATAAAACATCCAGATCTATTGTGATATGTAGTCATGATTTTGGGCATTAAGATTGATTTTCCCATAAAACTGTGACTCCTCTCCCTTTTTCCTTATAATGGGAGCTTACTAAAACTGTATAGTTATTTGTATTCATTTTATTTATGTCTTCTTGCACAATTTGTGTCTCCTGTAGAAAAATAATTTGTGCATTAAGCATTTTCAAATATTTTAAAAGACTTCCCCTTTTACAATTATTATTTAAACCATTATATTGATAGAAATACATTTCATAAATAGATTGTTACTATCAAAATTGCTAGGTATGTGTGAATATCTTTATGAGAGACTGAGCATATTTAACTAAGTGAAATGACTTTTTTAATTTGTTATGACAAAGTCATTATAATTCATAAGCACCCAATTAAAAGAAGCTGAACAATAAAACATTAAAAAATGAGATTAAAAACAGTCCAAACCTCCTATGGGGAAATAAACTTCACCCTTGAATAGTTTAGCCATTCAAGTGTACCCTCTAAGTCCTCTTCTGAGACTCATTTCTTAGTCTATCTAATTACATTTATTTTAATAGAAAACAGGTGTTTTATGCCTCTTTCTCTTTATATATAATATACTTTTCTTTAACAATGTAGATGATTAAACTATTATTTCAAGCATAGTCATACAAGTATACTAGTCATATTGTTTAATAGTAAAACATTGCTTTATACACAGAATTTAAAAACATAATTTTCTCTTTACATTCTTATATATTTAATCATCCTTATGCTTTTCTGAAAATTTCACAACAAAGTTTTTGACTCCTACCTCTGGTTGTGCTTCACTGATTGGAAGTGTCATCATTCAGTCTAGTGACACAGCATGGGGTGTGATCCACAGGAAGCTGGTGGGGGTGATAGAGGAGCTGTTGGACCTCAACTTGAAGCATGTATCAGCTGTCTGGAATGTTTCTTCTTGTGAAGAGTACAGTTATATTTCTGCCTGTTCCTGGTACCAACACCTTAGTCAGCACCCAGTGAGGAGGGTGGTTAGGGTACTGTTCTGGGTATCACAGAGGCAGTGGGATATGAAACATCATACTCACTCTATCCCTATCCTGGTGTTCCTCTCCTTTTGCATCTATGATCCCCTGAGTGCTCCTCAAACCTCCCTATCACCATTGTCCTCCATTTACTTGCATTTCTCCTTAACAATTGTCCTTCTCCCCCTCAGTACATCAGCACCTCCCCTGTTAGCCTTTATCTATGTAATATGATTGCTGGTGTCCCTGCAATTGATCCTTAACCTCATCTTTTCTTACAAGAAAGTCAATAAGTATATTTAAGTAGTCCAATGACCTTTTAAAGTAGAGATGCACTTTTCCTATGTTCTCACCTCTTAGCATATGTGTACCCACTGTGGTTGGTACTCTGTTTTTGGAAATGTTTTTCATCTGGCTGCCTAGCTGTAACTACAGATTTCCACTACTTCACTGTAGGTGCTGCTTTTGGCATGAGTTTGATTACTAACTAGGTGTAACCAAAGTTGCAAGCTTTCACCATGTTAATTAGCAAATAGTTTTGGGCTTCATCACATGAACTATGAATAGCACCTCTGCTAGGCAATCCATTGTCATATAGGCATGTTTCTGTGTTGTACTATACTATAGATTTATCTATTTTACATCATTTACTTTTTTAAAGATTTATTCATTTACATCAATATCAAGTAGTTTAAATGTGAATTTAGATATATTATGCCACTTTCAGTAAACTTACTTAGTTGTCTGTCAACATCCCACTTATTACTTTTGAAACAGTTTCAATAATACACTTTTAAGTAAATGATGGCAATATCACTTTAAGAAATGAAGAAATTCAAATGGCTCATGTTTGCCCTTTAACCCAATTGCTCACATCATTTCTGAGTTGTTTGGTTTTGTTTTTAGCTATTCGGACATTCACAAAGGGATTTCAGGCTTCTTAAAGGATTAATCATGTACATTTCATCTTGAGAACAGATAGAGAAGTATATTGGCTCACGACATCAGCTGGAAGATGATAAATAAGTAAGTAAATAGTTTGAATGCTTTTAAATGCATGTTGAGTTTTTAAATCTTTGACATCTTTCCCCTTCACTACATAACTGTCCATGTAGCCCAGACAAAATGTATACATATAAAAGGAGTTGATTGCAGTGAAAACAATTTCTAAGACTGTTACACATAAATAATAAACTCCCTTTTATGCAACAGATGTACTTCAGTATACAAAACAGTTCAAATCATGAAATGGCCACACTGAAATATTAATAAAGCAAGCTCTCAACACTTTTTAAAGCTTAAATCTTTTCCAGATTTTTATATTAATTCAGTATACCATTAAATCTCCATACCAGAATTATGTAAAGAAATATGAAGTGTATGTCATATAGACAATTTCTCATTAGTCACTTTCTTTTCTTTTTGTAAAATTAAATAAGATTTAACATTTCAACAGTGTATACATAAGTATAAATATAAGTAAACAATGCATTGTAATGTTCTTGCAAGTTTTATATTACTATTATTAGGATTTTAAAGACGTATTTCTATTTACATGTTAAGTATTACTTCAAGCCTTATCAGATTGCCAATTCAGTGACAACAACAGAATAGTAATAAGAATAAAATGGGTTTCTTATTTCCTTTTGGAATTGTATTCTTTTGGTTGAAAGGCTTCAATTTGTTATTAATTTAAGTGGCGTTTGGCTTTATTGGCCTGAATTTGTCCATAAATAGACTTAAAATGAAAAAAGTCATGGACATTCAGAATTGCCATATAGCTGAAACACCTGACATCCTTAAAGAGTCATTTGCATACCTCCCATGCTGCCTCTAATACAAGAGGTTTAAGAAATCACACAGTGGAAAATCTAGCCTTGCTAGATTTTTCTTTTAGTTTTACTTTTTACTTTTTCATCTGCTAACAAAGTAAATAAAAACTCAAGATCAGTACTGATTGGTTTGTCAGTGTGATCTTTTTACTCATTGTTTTAGTTTGTTAGGAGATGAAGGAACTGCCAGTGGCCTATAGGCTCTTTCAATTAAATAAGCAAGAAACTCAGGTAAATTTAAAATACTTGGAAGCCAGGATGTAAGAAAATTTACCATATTGTCTCCTTCCATCTATTCTGGTAATCAATAGATTATTTCTTTTAGACCTATTTTCTAGGTCATCAATTTAATTTTGTAGGGAAGTATTTTGTTTTGTGAGAAAATTAAGCTGAAACTCTTGTTCTGTAATGCTATTTTCCATGTCATTTAATAAGTCTTCCATGCTGGTAATCTGATTTTTTTTGTTGCATTATTTTCTGTAACTGTTTTGTACAGGTCTATATCAGAACAATGAAAGCACAGATGTGCGACTACATAAAAGCAACACATAATATGCGAGACCAGAAAACAGTGAACAGCCACATAATCAAATTTTTTCCTAGTGAAAAAATTTACCTGGCCATTCGGAAAAAATGAAAATTAAAAAATCATTATCAGGTGGAGGGCTTCGTCCCACATATCCCACAACATGGGGGGCTATGCCCCCCACACCCCCTAACTGAATATGTCAACTCTGAGATTGCATTATAGAGAAGGAAAGGGCAACTCTGTGTAGTTGGCCAACTACCTTCTTGCCTTGTGACATATTCATCGAATCCCTTAAATGCAGTTCGATGAATATGTGTCGCTTTTTACGTATTCGCTCAAAAGCCATTTTATGCTTCTAATATAGACATATTTGGTACATTTCTCCTTAAAGGAATCTAGTTTATTGTCCATTTTATCAAATTTCAAGGATAGGTCCTGCACAGTAGTCAATAACGATTGTAGTTCCTTCTTCATTGATAGATCCGGTGAACAGCTGTTTGAGAAACTCATCTTGAGGAAAAGTTAGATCCCTTTCTGAGTAAATTTTGATAGAAAAATTGAAGAATTAAGATAAAATGATCCAATGTAGACTTCCAACGACTCTAGAAGATATAAATCTATGAATTCAAATAGTCAATTAATCCAAATTTTTAAAATATTCTGTCAGAAATATAACTTAGATAGCAGAGCTAAGAAGATGTGCTGTCAACCTGTCTGCATCCTGGCAATGCCCCAGAATTTTTTTTTTCTAAAAATTGAGGAAGTAATACATGCATGAAGTCAGAGAGAAAATATTTGTTTTCATTGTTTTGTGAGCTGGAGGCTTGTCATATAGTGAACATAAATATTTCAAAGCAGGCTGTGGGCAACAACAAACAAAACAGCTTAATTTTATTAGCAAAACACAACAAACACTCATCTACGAAAGACAAAGTATTCTACTGGCATCTACATGGCAGAAAAGAAAATGAGTTTGAATAAATTGATGCCAATGCCAGTTCTGCTACCATGCTAAGACTTCCAGACTCAATTACTGATACAAAACATAATTAGTTAAATACCACAGCAAGCATAAGGCCATACCAAGGAAGAGACATGCAGCTTACTTGCAAATTCTCAGAACCCTTTGGTCAATGACTCACTTCCTCAAACTTTTTGAAAGTATGTGATGGCAACTGTCTAGAATGCTTGGTTGCAAGGTGTAATTCATTATGGAAATACATCAGTTCACAGAATGGGCTTGGCAGTCCTAAAATTAATGGATTCAGGACATCCAAGTAAGAAATAAGAAGACTGCTGACCCAGGGTCCAACTCACAGATGAGGAGATGTATACCAGAGATAATCAGCATGAACTGTTCTGACCTGTGGACTTCAGACTCATCCTAAGGTAAATCAGGTAACTTTCTGTCTGAACAAAACTGGGAACCATAAGAATACCCCTTACCATCCTGTTTGATGGAATTCCACTTGCATTGTCTCTACTTACCCCCAGACAAGTTTTCCCTCCAGCACAATTCTAGCTCATTCTCATTATATTCAATATCTGCCTTAACTGCACTACAACTTTCTTTTTCTCAATATCACCTAACAAATATACATACTAGTCTCCTTTCCTCATCTACTCTCTGCTTTCTACTCATATCCCCACACCTCATATCTGTAATTTATCCCACTCATAAATGTCAAATTATAATTTGACATTTTAAACCTCACCATATATGCCAATTTGTTTTGTATTAATATGCAAAGATTCTATATTTTATGATTGCAGATTTTTATTAGTATAGTTGCCTTTCAGTTATTAAATGTCCATATTGTAACTTTAAGCTTTACATTTTCCTCTATTGTATACAATTGTCTATTTTATCCAATGGAGCTTTTCTCCCTGAGCCTTTACTGAAGAGGATCTACCACAGCCCAGTATGACTACCCCGATCAACAAAAGCAATAAAGAAATAAATAAAAAGAGGTACACATAAAATCAACCAGTCCTGGTATCCAAAAAGCTCTTGAAGACAAAGCAGCAAGAATATCTAAGAAAAAAATGACGAGCTCAACTCCAAACACTATTTTAATGTGTAAAATAATAAAACACAGCAAAGCTTTTGAGTTACAAAACTCTTTCTCAGTGCAATTACACATCTCATTATCTTCAAAAAATGTTTAAATATTTACACCAGTCAGTCGTACACATTCTTAAAAATATATGGGTTATTAAATAGCTAGATACAGTGAAAATAAAACAGCATAGTAAAAGGAGCACACACACATATAAAAACAAGCCCAGGACCAAATAAAAATAAAGTTAGAATAAAATAAAAATATAAATAAAGAATATACTACATATTATAAGTATTACTAATAACTATACTAACTATTACTATACTAAATATTATGATAAAAATAAAAACAAATACTACTTATACACATATTGATGTTTATTTTTCAATATGGACTTAATACTATTGGTACTATTCAATCCTAGCATTTTATCAGCCCTAAAATAATTAATCCAGTCATATTCAAACATCTCCTGTTTATTCAGTAGGTCACCTCCTCTTGCATTGTGATGGACAACATGTAAAACCCTAAACTTAAACTTATGATGAGGACCCACAGATAAAATGTGTTTGCTCAGGGCATTTGTCTCAACTTTTCTACAAATTTCCAAAAGATGCAACCCTATCCTTTCTTTTAATTTGTTATTAATTTTACCTATGTAAAGGCACTCCCAGAAGGTGAAGTTAGAAAGATAAATCACATTCTAAGTATTGCATGTAGCAGAAACACGAAAAACAAATTACTTCTCTGTGATGGGATGCTTAAAAAAGGGTCAGTATTAATATTTATGCAATATATACAGTTATAACAGGGACCTGGCCCATTCCTATCCACTGTATTTCAGATTTTATATTACTCAAATCATTATAGCATAAATACTGTTTAAGGTTTCTTTCTCTTTAACTTTTTTAACGTCCTCATTCGATTGCAAGATGGTCTAGCTTTTACATATAATATTTTTAATCATATTACTATGTTTATTATATTTCATAATGTACCCTAGATTACACTTAGAATTATTACTAGCAGCTTGATGTCTATTCAATTGTCTAGAAAGGTATGGTGCACCTACATTACTCTGTTTGTTTATCACTACATCTTTTATATCTTCCAAAAACTTAATATTATAGCTCTAGAGCAAAATTCATTAGCCATATAATCAATATCTTGTATAAAATTTTCTGTTCTAGTATTAAGCCTGCTGGGTCTAAAAAAATGACTTTTGACTATTCCTTTATACACATGCCTACAGTGTATACTTTTAGAGTGAACGTACCTTAAGGATTGCACATCGTTTCTACAAATCATAGTATTAAACTTTTTAAATTATAATCTATCCCCGGATTCACCAATCATCTGTGCAGGACTAGCTTAGTCCTGCACATGGAAGTGCCCATTTAGGAGCAGGATGGCAGCGCCCCATGCATATCAATGAAGGCACACTACTCAAGCTCCTAGGCTTACATGGAGCGTGCACGAGTGCAGGGGCCGTGTCTGAGAGCAGAGCTCTTAGAATAAACATGCCCCTGCAATGTAGAACAGCAGAACATGGGAAGAAATGAGTGAGATCGCTCATAGATGTCTGCAGATTCCTACCAACAGTTCCCCATGTGTACAACAGCAACAGTACAGAAAAAGTAAATGAAGAAACCCTTTTATTTTTTTTTTTTAAATCCGATTAAAGCTAAATGTAGGTGCACGGTGTGCCCATCACTAAGCTACGGTTAAAGCAGCTTAAAAGGCTGAAGAGGATAACAAGGAAGATATATGCAAATGAAGCAGCACAGCAATAGTGTAGTGGGAAGAGCAGGCATTCCCGGTTCGAGTCCTACTGCAGCACAGTCTATTTTACATGGCAAATCACGTTCTAACCAATATTTTTGTTGCAAAACCCACTAAATAACACTTATTTATGAACTAGAGTACTGCAGGAAATGCACATGTGAAGTATCAGTGTCATAATGAAGAAGGCACTAGTAAGCCGATGTAAGCACTAGTAAGCATGTTTGAGTGCATTTGCATGAGGGTAAGCACTGCCTACACAGATTAAGCAATCTGGAAGTTTACTGAGTATTAGAAACTGTAACCAGACATTAGCAGTGCTTAGCTCTGCGCAAACACGCACACACCCACTTACAACTGCTTTAAAGTGCATTAATCACTCTGTATCCAACGGCCCATTTTCTGCCCAGCAACAAAATAAACAGCCTCTGCAAGGCTCAAACCCAGGACCCTGTACATTACAGTCACAGTAGTTAACCACTATGCCATCACAGCAGTACATAGCATTGAATTTTTAACAAACAAATTCTCACCATAGGAAAATCAAACTGAACATGTGACCTGAATCTATGTACAGTGTGATGTTGTATAACCTGCTACATAACATAAATATGTGAACTGGAGTACTGCAGTAAGGCCAGATGTGAGGTGTTATTGTAATAAAGTGTTGAATTCCCCAGGACCCCATAGAGTGTACGTACACATGAATCACAGATACTAGACACAGATATAACATGTAACAAATAACAAATCAATGTCAAAAGGAAAATATAATGCTAATTAGATATTAAGCAATGCTAAGCATTGCACAGGTCAGCTTACATGGTGTAAGCAATGTGAAGGCCGGCTAACTCAGTCTGCCCTGTGGTATGTCCCTTTAAGCAATGCCAACATTAGGTAAGCAGGTGTGCCCATAGCTTAGCCTTTTCAAAACCGTCCAATCATGGGAAAGTGAGGGAAATCAGGTATATTTAAACCCCACAGGCACCAATAATTCCCATAACTGGTTGCAACTCCCTACTGTAGGCAGAATGACTGGAGTTGGGGAAGGCACTCGATTTAGAGCGCAGTGCTGGGGCATCCAGGAGTCCAGATTCATGGTATGGCTCCTGGTAAAACACCATGAGGAGAGACTACTGCAGGGCCAGTAGCAGGGCTCACAGTATAAAGCGGAGGCCTGGGACAGCCTCGCCTGTGACCTCACTAGTGACACTGGTATCCCCCAGACTGGTCAACAGGTCAGGCATCACCATGCTGACCTGAAGCAGTGGAGGGGTGATCTCTTGGACCAGTGGAGCCAAGAATCCAGGCAGATGGCTGATGCCCCAGCACTAAGTACTCATTCTACTCTGTAGATAATGCTTGCCTATGGATAGGTAATGGCTAAATATCACTGTATTTCTCCAACAGCTGCAGATGAGTGGACTGTGAACCAGCAAGCCCATGCTGCTAGTCTGCAAAGGCTGTGTCGTGAGGCAGGTTAGTAATATTCCTGCATGTACTGTCATAACAAATAAATATAACAGTACTTGAAAGTGATGTGCCAGTATAAAAATGTATTGTGTATGGGATGTACTGAATAAACCAGACAATATGGCAGGAAGACTGTCATATAGGTTGCGTAGAAAAAAGGTGTAATATATAGTGATTAAAAGTATAACCCCTGGAGTGCTTGTGTACATTCTGCTTTCATATGTTGTTGTAGTGTTGCATTCTATAAATAGTACTGTTGTATTAAGCAGAGTTACCCACACTGTCGAACACAGTTAAAATGTGTAGGAAGTTCAATATAGCAATGTTGGAAGTCCCAAGAGGTCAGTCATATAGAACAACTGAGGGAGATTTAGACAGAAACCATTGGAATGCTTTACACCAATTCTCTGATAGCACAGTGTACTGTGATGTCAACTGTAATATTTTTACCACACACAGCAGGAGTTTGAATCCTGGCAGTGGTAGTAAGTTGTATGTATAATCATACCCCACAACTGTACAGAATTTGCGAGAATGTTCAGATAGAAAGCTGTATGCATAGTTAGACCCAACAACTGTACAGACTTTGCTAGAATGTTCAGATAGTATGCTGTAAGCATAATCATAACCATCAACTCTACAGACTGTGGCAGAATGTTCAGGTAGTAAGCTGTATGCATAGTCATACCCCTCAACTGTTCTCATCTGTCCAGCATGTCCAGATAACGGGCCCAAATCTGCTGCCTGGTAACCTGTTCCCCTGACAAATAAGTGTGATGATCCAAGAAATGTAGGCAGCTTATACTGACATATAATGGATAGTCAGACCTGAACATAAAAAGAGAATGTATATGGAAACAAACCTGTCATTGTAGCATCTCACCAAAAGGGTATGACAACTATTCCAAAATATATCACATTAACACCTGCATCCTATCAAGCCTTGACCAGAGTGTGTGCAATAACAGACTGTTAGGTATGTGTATAACATCAACATTGCATCTGGGAGTATGTGTATAATTTGTCAGGTAGTATTAACAAAGATTTACCCCAGAGCTATAACAGGTAAGAGGTGTAGACTGTAAGTACAACACAGTTCACTCATATACTTGTCTACAAGCATGGCATCTGGGAGTATGTGTAGAATTTGTCAGGTAGTGTTAATGATTTTCCCAACAGCTATAACAGGTAAGAGGTGTAGACTGTAGTTACAACACAGTTCACACATATACTTGTCTACAAGCATGGCATCTGGGAGTATGTGTAGAATTTGTCAGCTAGTGTTAACAATGATTTTCTCAACAGCTATAGCAGGTAAGAGGTGTAGACTATATCTAAGACACAGTCCACGAATATACTAATCTAAAAACATACCATTGTACAAAGTAAGGCCATTGGGTAGTGTAATAATACATGTAAGGGACAGATCACTGCAGTGACCAAGAAAGTTGTGAAAACTACAAGGATATATTATTTGTTAATTGACCTCTCTCTCTCAACCTCACCATATGTGAAACAATAACCCAGTTATACATCTCAATGGGTATGTGTACACTCCATACATTTGTTAGGACATATGTCCTATTGGTTTACAAATATTCACACTTCGTTCTATGCATGTGGTGGCCTGTTGCCATAAATGAAAATTGCATGATGTTGTAATGGCCACTGTTGTCCCATATATGCATGTGTTCTGCTTGCTCTGCAACTGTTGTAAATCTGGTGTCTTGGGTTAATGGGAATACCTATGCATGCTGTCATAACTAAACCTGAATGCTGTTGAGTATTACTAACCCATATCATTCTTAAAATTGTAACACCATAGCTTGCATGGGAAGGCCGGTCCCAGCGGACCCACCTGTCCCACCTCAGCTGGCCATGGCACAGGCTGGGACCTCCTACTCTGTTGGCCCTGCACCACCTTCGGGTGGAACCACTGCAGGGAATGGGGCTTGGCCCCCTGTGGGAGCAAGGCCGGAGAGGTACCTGTCACCCACCATCAGGTCTGGGCCATGGTGCATAGGGAGCTCAACAGGGAGTTTCGAGACTGGCTATGGCAGCTTGAGGGCCATGTGGTGCAGTTAGAAGGTGAGCCTGCCCCTCCTACCCAGCTCCTTCCCTACACCCTTCCTGCACATCCCTGGCTATTTTCATGACTGTTTTTCCCTTTTGTGCCCCTTTTTCACCACTTTCCTTTCAACCCCTTTTTCTTTTATTTTAAAGAGATTAGCACGGTGGTAAGAGGGAGTAAGCACTTTTAAGCAGCAGTGAGCAGGTTTAAGCCTGTTTGCATGGGGGTAAGCAATGCGTACACAGGTTAAGCAATTTCAAAGCTAACTGAGTGTAAGAAACTGTATCCAGAAGTTAGCACTGCTTACCATCGCACAAAGCCATGCAAACCCACTTACAACTGCTTAAAAGTGCCTTAATCACTCTGTATCCAACAGCCCTTTTTCTGCCCAGCAACAAAATAGACAGCCTCTTCTAGGCTTGAACTCAGGAGCCTGCACACCATAGCAACTGTGAACTACCACTAAGCCATGGCAGACATACATAACCCTGCTGTTTTCACAAACATAGCATCCAGCAATATCATTCAACAGTACAGGAAATATATTTATATATGTAGATGTGTGTGTGTGTGTGTGTGTGTGTGTGTGTGTGTGTGTGTGTGTGTGTGTGTGTGTGTGTGTGTGTGTGTGTGTTGATAACTAAATAGATATATACCTCTCCCTCCCTATATTATACACACACACACACACACACACACACACACACACACACACACACATATATATATATATATATATATATATATATATAAATATCTACATATAGATATATACATATGCCTACATCTATACATATATGTGTGTGTATATATATATATATATATATATATATATATATATATATATATATATATATATATATATGTGTGTGTGTGTGTGTGTGTGTGTGTGTGTACAGATATATATCTCTAGATATAACAGAGCACATAGCAAAGACCAGAGGCACCGTAAATGGTGGTGAGGGGGCTCAAGCTTCATATGTCTTACACGTATTGATATCCTCCCCCCTCCCTCTGCGCCCAATTCCTAGGGGGAAAATATCTAAGTTGACACAATGGGATGTATCTGTTACATAACAATGCATAACTGAAACCATCACAATTGAACTGACAATCAGAAAAGGCTGTATGGCAGTAATCAGCAGGCCAGCAATATTCACAAGGTGGAATGTATGGTAATGTACAGCTATATACCTTAAGCCAGCTTATTACTGATATACCTCACATGATGTAACACCCTAGGTTAATTATAGTGCTTCCCCCCTCTAGACTGACTTACAGGGGCATATAACACTGTTATATACACTGACCTCTACAATACAGAGGTGCACACATGTGTTATACAAATGAAGGCTACATAAATATGGACCCTACCCCACTATATGTGTGGGGGCCACAACAGCACTGGAATGATGGCGGGAATGGCAGTATGACATAATCACTGGCCACCACATAATACCTCCTTACTGCATGTCATATCGACAAAGCTTGGTATGTCGATGGAGGACAGAGGCTGGTACACCGGCCCATATGCGAAATAGTGTTGCCATACACTGGGCAAGTTGCTGTTGTCACAGGATAGTCTGCAACGTACCCTTAGACAGGAATATGAAGTCAGAAACACAACTGGATGTAGCCACCTACTGATAGCACTCAACATACACACTGCCAGTGATATATATGACACAAGACCTGTGTGGTGGACAGACAAAACATAGGCCCACAGTTGAGAGCTATGCAGACAGACTGCAGTCTATGTTAAACTAGTATGTACACACAAACCCTGCAAAACTGGTGCTATACAATGTATATACTAACACTACTCACACTCTGTCTCTAGTTCTGGAACCTTATACAAATATGTAGCAGCCCTGAGACTGCAAGTCCTCTTCTGAGAGCTATTGCCACCTGCTGTCTGTAACACTGCTGCCCACACACAGGAAGGATGTCCACCATACAGGAAAGGTAAAGGGACCATGCCCAAATGATGTAGGGATTTATATTAGTGGGTTGCCATGACAGTGGTAATTGGTAGCACTACACAGCATGCTGTATGCATGTAGCAAGTGGAGGACACTGATTGGTGCAGAGGCCATCATCTGATCATGTGCTTCACCTACAAAAGCTGCTGGAGAGAGGGAGAGAAAGAGAGAGTGGGAGAGACACACACAATTTCAATCAATAAAAAAAATAGCTGTAGGCTAAGGCCATGAATAAAAAGAAAGCTCTGAACAGACATCACTCACACAACAGGTATGTGAAGTATATATGCATGTAACTGACTGTAGTACTTGGGCCATAATAATGGGATAGATGATGTTGAATGATTTATATGTGCCAGCAGTTGTTGTTATTGTAATGCTGTTCAGCTGAACAAATACTATGGACACCAGAGTCTGTTCCTGTGGGTGGTGGGCCATACCCATCGACTGTGCAGAGCGGCACTGACTGACAAGATACAAGCCATCATAGTGTATGTTGTGTAATGGAAAACATGTCTAGTAGTGTGGCCAATAGCCAGTGGTGGAGGTAATGGCATAATGATGGATATGTGGGTTCCAGAGCCTACCACTTACAGGATACTCAGGTTAATGTGTAATGTAGCATGCTGAAATGCCATATGTATGTAATTGATGTACCTGCAATCTGTCTGTGTATATACCCCCCTAATGTTAGGCTGCGTCTATATGTGGCACCTGTCTATGTTGTAGCAAGGCAGAACACTCCAGCTGTGCAGGAAGGAGAGTCAGAGATCATGGACCTGATGTCTGAATGTACCCTATATATATATATATATATATATATATATATATATTTAGATATATTTAGATATATATATATATAGATACATATATATATATACATATATATATATATATATATGTGTGTATATATATATATATATATATATATATATATATATATATATATATATATATATATAGATATATCAATATAGATATATAGATATGTAGATATCTATAAGGATATACATACATATATATATATATATATATATATATATATATATATATATATATGTACATATATAGGTTCATAGGTTCATAGGTTCATAGGTAGGTACTAGGCTATTGGCCCTGGGGCCTATACAAGCCCAGCCAAAAAGTTACCCTGGCTTTTGCCACCCAAGAAAATTATTTTCCTGTGCCACTGTCGAGCAGAGCCACAGAAGTGACCCCCGGGGTGAATTTCCTATTTCCCATCCAATCATCAAGATTTTTCTTGAAGAGTGCTAATAAGAAGCTTTGTTTAATATAGATAGGTAGTTTATTCCAGAGTATGGGAAGTCTCCGGGACAGGAATCTATCCCTCC